>NC_051069.1:12142500-12442500 GCF_004664715.2 Peromyscus leucopus | reverse complement strand
TTATAATGATTACCCTACCTAATAAGATAAATATTATATGGTATAAATCTTACAATTAAGACTATACTAGTTTTACTTATCTAAAGTCCTCTGAATTTCCATAGGGATTTTGAAATCATTTTGTCGATTGCAGCAAAAACATCTGCTGAAAATTGTATTAGGATGATGTCAAAGCTATAGATCAGTTTGTGAAGAATGCCTGTCTCAATATTCAGTTTCTTCAGCCATAAACATTGCATACTTTTCTGTTGATTTAAGTATTTTTAGAGTTCTGTTTTATTTCCTTGGGTTGTAAGCTGTTCTGTATTGTACTTTAATAAGTTTATTGTATATAGTACTATGATTAACTTATCAAATTTAACTTATCCAATTTAACATTCAAGGAATATGATATCTTTGGCATACGGTATAGAAAACATCACAGCGTTAAATGTACCCTTTCTTGGGACTAATTCTATTGCTGTATTATATTTTATTTATGTATATGTTATAAATCCCATAACACAGAATTATTCTTATTAAAACCCAATCTTTGAAAGATACTTTAAAAGAAAAAAACCCTCATGTACAGGCTCATGTTACACAGGGGTATTTCAATTAAAGGCATGCACATTATGAAAGTGGCCCCATGTGACTCTCTTGCTCGGTGACACCATGGCCAAGCTAGCTTTTGTAAGTACAATCTATGATGTTAGCATAATGATGAAATAACCTAACACATTTCTCAGAACACATTCGCTTCATAAGTGATGCCCAACAGTATTCAACAATGTTCTTATTGGTCTATTCCTTCCTTTGTGTGGACCCATATTCTCATTCTGTCTACAGAACTTCCTAAGGCTAAGGGTAAAGATGGCTCTGGGTAAAGCTTGACATCCAAACCTGGAGATCTGAGTTCAAACCCTGGAATCCATGTAAAGGTGAAAGAAGACAGTCAGGTACACAAAGTTGTTCTCAGACCCCGACATGTACACTGGGCCAAGTGTGTCCACAAGCACATATTACACACATATAAACACATGTAAAAAAACTAACAAAAAAATTTAAAAAGAATTTTCTTTAACAACATTGTTTTTGAGACAGTCTTACTACATAACCCAAGCTGAACTTGAACCCTCCCACTCAGCCTCCCAAATGCTGAAGTTACAGACTTCTGCGACCATGCCCAGCCTTCTCTAATAATTCCAGTAGGGAAGTGTGGTGCATCATTTGTACACTTTAAAGGGTATTTGTTCCATCTTCATTTTGCTTCACATTCTTTATTCTTTCAATACTTTAAAGATGTTGCTGTGCCGGTATAATGCCAGGAGACAGTAATCTATTCTCATCCATAAAGTTGTTCCTGTGTGTGTAATACGACCTTATTTTTCTAGAGACTTTAAATTTTCCTCTTTACCACTATCCTTGAGCAATTTGATTATGATTGGTCCCATTTTCCTCACATTGCAAGTGCTTAAAATCAGTGATATTGTCGGTTGACAGTTTTTATCCATCTGGAAAATGTCCCATTATTTCTTCAGTCATTTCTCCTGTCTCCCCCAGCCCTCTCCTTCTGATACTCTGATTGCACATTGGCCTTGTCTGAATTTACTGAGGCTCCGTCCATCCGTTTGACATTTTTTTTCCTGTGTTTCATTTTGCAGAAACTTTTCTCATCATGTCTTCAAGTTCACTCGAGTTGTCTTCTGTAATATTGAAGCTGTGTTTGCTCCCACCCACTGTATTTTTTTTAACTGCCACTGTCATCTCAAGAAGTTTGACTCAGGTATTTTCTATTGCATAACTCCCAGGCCTCTGCTGAAATTTCCGAACATATGGACCATCACTTTGGTGGATTTCAGTGTCTTTACTTTCAAACTCTAAAGTACGAGTTCATTCTGAGTTGTTTACAGTTGACTAACCTCCTCATATGGAGAATGGCACATGTTTCTGCTTCTGTGCACACTTGGTAGCCGCTCAATTAAATGCTAGCCAGCTTGGGCTTTACCCTGATTAGTGCTGAGTACTCTCAGATTCCTATACTCTTTTATTTCAGTGCCTAGGACTAAACCAGAGCTTTTCACATGCCAGGCAAGCGCTCTGCCAATGAGCTAGCCCCATAGCTCAACAGACTTCTACTTTTGAGCTTTATACTAGGATATAGCTGAGTTTTAAGAAGCCATTTGGATCCTTTTGGGGCACAGTCTGGGGTGACTTAAGCCCCGACACTGAGGCAAGAGTTTTCTAGGTCTTCTATGGTACCTTTTGAATTGAGTTTTCAAGTTCAGCTGCTTAGTGTCCTAAGCTGCAGGTGTTTTCCTCACAGGTATGTGCTGATCAGTACAAGCTGCAGTCACAGAGAGCCCTGCTGAGAAGCTCAAAGCTCTGAGCTCCTCCTGGGTAGTCCTGTGTTCTGTGTCCCTCCAAGGAGCTCTGAGCTCCTCCTTCTGGAAAGCCCTGTCCTTCTGACCCTCAGTCTCAGACCCTTGCCTCTTTTGTCTCCTCCAGAGTCCAACAGGCACTGCCTAGAGTCCATTCAGGGAAGGAAACACTCCCAGGGCAGGAAGCTGGGGACTCTTAGGGACTTGGGGACAGGTGCATTAGTTTCTGATCTCTCAGGGATCCCTGTCTTTCACTGCCTAAAATCCAAGAATTTTACCAACACTGGTCATAAGTTCCCAGGACATTTGGGATTTGTTCCAGTGAGAGGGTAAATCTAGCTCCAGCTTTGGTTTTTTGTTTGTTTGTTTGTTTGTTTGTTTTTGTTTTTTGAGACAGGGTTTCTCTGTGTAGTTTTGGTGCCTGTTCTGGATCTCGCTCTGTAGACCAAGCTGGCCTCGAACTCACAGAGATCTGCCTGGCTCTGCCTCCTGAGTGCTGGGATTAAAGGCTTGCTCCACCCCAGCCCGGCCTCCAGCTGTTCATCTTAACTGGAAATGAGTTTGCTTCTGTTGTCATGGTTGTTTGTCTTATGTTAATGGACTGCAGTCTCCCGGTCATCCTCTTGCTGGTGGGCTTAGGGCATTTCCAGCTTGCGGTATCATAAACCAAAGGCTGTGAACATTGTTACTTGTGTGTCTTAGTGCACATATATTTGTTTCTCCTGGGTAAGGAACCACCCAGAAGACAATAGGTAGGCTACAGAAAGACAAATGTGGCTTGAATATATATATACTGCTGGGGTTTCAAAGTGACTCCCATTTTCAGGTTCTGCAGCAACACGTGGAAGTTCTGACAGCTCCTGTCTGGGAACATTTGTACTGTCAGTGTTTTTAGCAACCATGGTGGTGATACCTCAAGATTTTAAAACATATTCATCCAGGGACAAACGTTTCTCACCAAACAGATGTGCATACACTTATTGACCATTTGGGTGTGTTCTCATATGGGCTTTCTAGTCAATACTTTACCCATTTTTAAATTTGTAGTGTGTGTGTGTGTGTGTGTGTGTGTGTGTGTGTGTGTGTGTGTGTGTATGTGCACACACAACAACACACAGGTAGAGATCAGAGGACAACCTCTGGGAGTCAGAGTCAGAGCTCTCCTTCCACTGTAAGATCCAGCTGTCCATTCTCCCCGCCACGGTGAGATCCAAGGAGCACGTTCAGGACACTGGGCTCACACAGCAAATGCTTTTACCTGCTGAGCCGTCTACCTCCCTGTTTTATCCATTTTTAAACTGGCTTGCTTAACTCTTCTTAATGATCAACAGGGCTTCTTTGTGTATTCCAAATACAAATCTTCCACCAAACACACCATGGTGACTATCTTCACCGCAATTATATTTTGGCCGTTTACAGCGTGTTTTCATTTTCCTAAGTCTTCAACTCCAGTCCCGAATGATCCTTCTCTCCTTTCTGTGTCTGTTTCTTCGTTTGCTTCCACAGTTCCTGCATTCTAAGCAGATGCTCTGCCACTGAGCCATATCCCTGGGTCTGCAGGTTTTGTTAAAGTGTTTGTCTGCCTCAAATCGATAAAATGCCCTCCTACTTTTGCTATTGGAAACATTCATTGTCTAAAGCATCAGTAATGTAAGAAGCCTTTGGCAATTGAAAACATTTTGCCCTTCCGCAGGCTTTCGGCTCAGCCTCCAACCAGGGGACGTGCCTGAAAGGGTATTTAAAGTCTGTGGCTGCGCATCCTCTCGATTCAGTAGTGGCTACGACTGATCATAAGGTCCCCTACTTGCATCAGGACCTGCTTATCAGTTAGCAAAGCAAACATTTGACTTCCCTCACTCACTCTGTAGCGTCTCTGTTCTGTTTGTGTGGAAGTCTCTATAAACACCAGGCTGCAGTGTGGCCCCCTTGGCAGGCAGCCCCAGCAGTGAGTTTCGATTTCCTTCTCCTAGTCACCATCACTTTCTACATTTTCTACAGTAAATGAGAAATGTTCATTTTAAAAAATAAACTTAAGAATCACGAACCATTGAAATTGATTGCATTTCCACGTCTAGATGCTGAAGGACGCAGGATTTGGGGCTGGGAGATGGCTCAGTCGGTAGATAAGGTGCTCGCTACGTGGGCCTGAGGACCCCAGCTTACACCCCCGCACCTGTGTCAAAAGCTGGGCATGGTGGCCAGACAGCTTAGCCAAAACAGCATCAAACAGTCAGAGTCCCTGTCTCAAAATAATAATAACAACAACAACAATAATAATAAGGTAGACGAGCAGTAACAAGCAAGGTTAACCTCTAGCCTCCAAACACAAATGCACATGCACACTTGTCCTCCATGCATACACACATAAATACGTTTAACATAAAATGACACTATTCCACAATTTTCCTGGATAGAGTTTGTCTTGGTCATGCTTTTGGCCCTGCTCTTAGTCTCCTCTTCACAAATGAAGCCACGAGAAAAATAAATAAATAAATAAAACCCCACCACCTACAACAACCAAAAGCCTACCATCCTCTGCCAAGTCTCACCAATTAATCCCTGAGACTAGAGGGTAAGCGGGTGAGTGGTCCTCTGTGGGGTTGTTAATCCTGCCAGAATAGGAGGCCTTCTGGATAGAAACATCTGGAAAGTGCTACTTACACTCTGCACCGGGTCCCTCAGCCTGTATTATTATAGAGGACAGTTCTAAAGACGTAGCCAGTCACCCGAGCGGCGCTGAGACGCGCATAGTTTACTTGACAGCATTTACAAATTATGTCTCTTGGTCGGAATAACTTATGCTGGAAACGCTTCCATATGCTGAAGTTGGACACACCACAGTAAGAAGGAAGAAAAGAAAGCCTTCGAGTAGCCGGCTTCCATATACACACTCGACTGTAATATGTGCAGATTAATAATGCTGCCCCTAAAGAACTGACCTTAGATGGGTTTCTAATTCTTTCTGCTGTTCTCTGCAAACAATTAAGAGAAGCAATTTTACCACAGAACAATGGGTCGGTAAGAATTCAATTATGAATGTATCTACGTAATGAAAGCAACTGGACAGCAATTATAAATCTCATTTGAACCAAAAATTATATGACTTTTTCTCTCAATTCTTTTCTGTTCTTTCAAGTCCCAGGAAGAGGCAATTTCCACCTTCAAATTCCAAAAGTACACGTGTGTGTGTGTGTGTGTGTGTGTGTGTGTGTGTGTGTGTGTGTGTGTTCCTGTGTATTCATGTGCCCATGTATGCCCTGTGTCTGTGCAGGGAAGAGGAAAAGCTCACGTGTTGTTCTCAGTCACTACCCACCATTTTTTCTTTTTTGAAACAAGCCCTCCCACTGATGTGGAGCTCGCCAAGTGGGCGATGGTGGCTGACCAGTGAGTCGCAGGCATCCTCCTGTCTCTGTCTCCCAACAGTGGGATTACAAAGGTGTACCATCACTCCTGGATTTTTAAATATGGGCCCTAGGGATTAAAGTCAAGAACCCCACTGAATGAACTATGTCCTGAGGCCCAGCTCAGTCCTTTACATCCTGAACTTAGAGCAGAGGTTAGCAAACTTTGGCCCACCAGCCAAATCCAGCTCACCACCTATTTTTGTAAATAAAGCTTTACTGGCACACAGCCATGATTATTCCTATATACACTGCCTCTGGCCGCCTCCCGACCAACCAGAGTTAAATGATTGTGACAGAAAGCATGGCCCAGAAAAACTTAAAGTATTCTCCACAACGCTTTACGGACAGTGTTGCAAGCTCAGTTAATGAGCATTTCCTTAGTCTTGTCTCTTTATAGACAGTGTTGCAGGCTCAGTTAACGAGCATTTCCTTAGTCTTGTCTCTTTATAGACAGTGTTGCAGGCTCAGTTAATGAGCATTTCCTTAGTCTTGTCTCTTTATAGACAGTGTTGCAGGCTCGGTTAATGAGCATTTCCTTAGTCTGCCTCTTGCAGGCCTAAGTGGATGTTACTCCTGCCAACCCCGCTTTTATTGCCAGGTTTTTGGGGATCCCCAGGATGACAGCCACAGTTGCACAAAACTCTTAACAAAACATTGAAAAGCAACCTACCACCCAAGGAAGCCCTAAGCGCCTTCTTCTCTTGGCCGAATGGCAAGAACCTTGGCAGCCAAGACACATGTGTTTATTATATGCAACAACTGTTCTGAAATGTCTTTCCCTCGAGTGAAGAAATCTATAAATGGCAGGGAGAGGGCTTAAACCTAGCCTTCGATTGCAAAGTTCTTAATAATATTTTGACAAGGAGGTACTGTATACCAAGATACGATACTGTTTGCCTTAGTGTTTTAAATTCAACATTCTAAAGCAACTCCTAAACCTTTCTCTTTCCATTAGCAGTAAAAAGAAAACCTTTGAGAAAGATGGGGGGATGGTCTTGACAGCTCAGCAGGTAAAGGTTTTTTTCCTACCAAGCTTGATGACCTGAGTTCAATTCCCAGGACCCACACAGTGGAAGGAGAGAAATGACTTTCATAAGTTGTCCTCTGAACTCCACATGTGCCCCTTGGCATGCATTACACACAACACACCTAACACCACACACACACACACACACACACACACACACACACATATGAAATATTTTGCTTATTTTTTTTTTTTTGTTTTTATATCTCAACCCTCCCACCTCCCCTCTTCCCTCAACTCCCATCTACTCTTCTTCCTCTGTTTCTCTTCAGAAAAGGGACAGGCAGGCCTCCCATGGATATCAGCCAGCCATGGTATATCAAGTTGCAGTGATATATTAAGGATGAAGCAATCTGGTAGGAACAGGTCCCAAAAGCAGGCAACAGAGTCAGGGCCAGCCCCTGCTCTCACTGTTAGGGGTCTCACAGGAAGACCACGTTACATAGTTGTAACATATATGCAGAATGCCTAGGTCAACCAGGCAGGCTCCTGGTGGTCTGTTCAGTCTCCATGAGCCCCTATGAGCCCAGGTCAGCTGGTTCTGAGGACTTTCGTGGGGTGCTCTTGATCCCCCTGGCTTCTACAATCCTTCCTCCCCTCTTCTCAGGATTCCCCAAGTTCTGCCCAATGTTTGGCTGTGGGTCTCTGTATCTGTTTCCATCAGTTGCTAGGTGAAGCCTCTCTGATGACAGTTGGACTTAACCAATGAAATGTAATTTAAAAAATGTTAAAGAAAAATGAAGGTAACATCTATTTGGGACCTTTCACCATGAGACTCAATCCATAATAACATTCAGGTTATCTTGAAAGACAAGGAGAGACAGCAAAATAATTGGATTATTTATACAATATTTTTAACTGTGATTGCATATTTGAGCATCAACAAGAACAAAAAGAACACCGTTAGGGCAAGTCAACTCTCAGTCCCAATAATACCAAACATTAATAATTGACAGTACAATAATAATTTTTTTTACAACCTTCTACTTATTAAAATTGTGACTGCGAATGAGACAACAGAGTGAGAGGTTATAAATTTCCAAACCAATCTGGCAAAATGAAGTTTGGACCTTGGCCAGGTCCCAATCATTCCATTAGTTAGTCATTCAACGAGTATTGCATTGAGCACCTACTAGGCCAGGCTCCACTCTAGAGTTAGAGCAGTGTGTGAGAACGCAGTCATGGAGCTGTCTTGCAGTGGGGAACAAGAGAGACTTTCTACCTGGTTCAGGAAAACAGAACATAAGCCCTGGATCTAAAAGAAATTAGATAAATCAGATGAGAACCTTAAACGCGGCTAGGGGAGGGTGAAACCCTTCACACGTTCCTTCCTTTCTCGGTCCATTTTTTTTTTTTTTTGCTTCTGGACTTCCCCTGTGAAAACCCTCTCCTAGCAAAGCCCACTTCAATACAAACAGCTACTCTCCTCTCAAGACCCAGGCAGCGGACACGGCCTTGAGGTACTCTGTCCGAGTGTCACGTGTCTATTTCTTAGGAGCCCCTGATGCATGGCCAGACAGCACCAAGCTGGCTCATGTCCCAGGGCAAAGTTCTCCATGAGGTGGGCAGAACTTGAGGGGAAGTGAGTTCTTCATGTCCTGGGGGCCTAGAAAGCTGGCCTCTGGGGACTGAATCCAGGGCTCTTGTCAACCGTCTAGCCCAGTGGTTCTCAACCTTCTAATGCGTCAACCCTTTAATACAGGTCCTCATGTTATGGTGACCCCCCAACCTTAAAATTATTTTGTTGCTACTTCATAACAATAATGTTGCTACTGCTATGAATCATAATATAAATATCTGATATGCAGGATACCTAACATGCAATCCCTGTGAAAGGATCGTTCCACCCAACCCCAAAGGGGTCACGACCCACAAGTTGAGAACCGCTGGTCTAGACTGATTCAAAGGGAAGTACCAGTGGGGTGGGAGGACTAAACGCCGAGTCCTTCCTTCCCAGAGTCCTCACTGGCAGTAGAGACTGGGGCCCTCCATCGGTGATCACAGCTCCCAATGGAGAGGGCGGTTTCCTCTCACGTCACATTAGCTTTTCCAGTCTTCGCCTGCCTATGGCCTTGAAGGTGTACTCCCACATGCACCGGCTCTGGCAAGTGCTCCCCACTCCTGACTGGGGCCTCTCTGCCTGAGAGCCTTGGCCATGCTTTCCCCGCTCAACTCGAGGGACACAGGCTGCAAAGCCAACTCTGCTCTCAGATCAGAGACTGACTCCGAGCACTGGCTTCATATCTGAGTCCCAGGGACTTGGAAAAGATGGAAAGACTGCCGAATATTCCAGAAACGGGCTTCTACTCAGAATCAACTGGAACTAACCTCCTAGAACAAGGATAAGAGAAGCGGCCACGGTGGCCCCGCCCCCTCTGGCAGAGAAGCACATTGGTTCTGAGCGGCCAGGACTTACCTTTCTGTGTTCAGTAGAGGGCTGCGGGCAAACAAGCTGAGAACCAAGCATCAGGAGGCGCCCAGCACACTAGGGAAGAAAAAGAGCAACAGGCAGGGCTGTGAGTCCAGTCCTGGCAGCACTGAGAGGAAGCTGGCACCACCAGCTCATTACTCGAAGGGAGGGGTCATGCCACCCTGGGTCCTGACCCAGAGAAGACACAGAGGGAAAAGGAAGCACCCCATGCTGGGGAACGTCATGACAAACGTGGGATCAAATCCCAGACCTACTACCTCCCAGCAGGGCCTGTAGGTCTGAGATAGCTTCTAGGAGGAGCCTCAGTCTCCCCTTTTTTAAAATGAGAATAATAATAGAAGTTGGCTCAAAGGTGTAGAGGATAAGACGACGGCCATCACCCCTCACACAGAACACAGCACAGGCCAGTGTGTGCCGCTTAGCCGAGTAACAAGATCAGCCCCTCCCCCAGCAGCCCAGGCTTGCTTTAGAGCCCTATTCTGTCCATCTGCAGCCCTTGCGGTATCACAAGAGCTTAGCTACCCTAAGCCCCACTGTCCCCAGCCCTGACTAGGACTTGTCATCAAGTAAAGATACAGATTCATTTATTTATTCATTTATTTCCATATGTAGCTATGTATGATGTATGTATGTATGCATGTCTTTTGGCCTGGCCCAGAGGCATTGAAAAGCAGTATGAAGCCCTAGCTGCAGATACATGTAGGCATGGATCCCAATGCGGCCGTTCCCACCTGGACGATGCTGGGCAAGCTAACATCTCTAAATGGTAAATATTCTCATCTTCTGTGAGGATCATGGAACACTGTGGTAGTTCGAAAGACAATGGCCTCCAAAGAAAGAGGCACTACTAGGAGGTGTGGCCTTGTGTGAGGAAGTGTGTCACTGTGGAGGTGGGCTTTGAGGTCTCATATATGCTCAAGCCAGCAAGACAGTTCACTTCCTGTTGCCTGCACAGGATGTAGAACTCTCAGCTCCTTCTCCAGCTCCACGTCTGTCTGCATGCCACCGTGTCCCACCATGATGGTAATAAACTGAACCTCCAAAAATATAAGCCACTCCAATTAAATGTTTTCCTTTATGAGAGTTGCCATGGTCATGGTGTCTCTTCACAGCAACAGAAACCCTAACAACAGAGACAAACAAGATAGAGGGAAAAAATATGTGGCTAGAAGAGAAACAAGTGGTAGCAGGGCTGGAGAGATGGCTCAGTCAGCCCAGTGCTTGTCATCAAGCACAGGAGCTAAATGTCATCCCCTGAACACACACTGTAACAAAAAGTCAGTGGAGTGTGAGCACTTGTAATCCCAGTGTTGGGGAGGTAGAGACAGGAGGGGGGTGCCCTGGGGCTCCATGGCCAGCCAACCTAATGTGGATACTCAGTGAGTTCCACAGCCAGTATGCAACCTTGTCTAAAAGGAAAAAAAAATACAGTACAGTACCCAAGAAATAACACCTAACACTACTCTGGCCTTCACCCGTGTACAAATGTACACACACACACACACACACACACACACACACACAAGAATTTAAGTGCCCAGAGTCCGGGTTTCTAATTAACAATGCCATTATTCTGAGCATTCCTGCATCACTGCATCTTATGAATATGCTTTAGTGCTTAACCATGAAGGCAGTTAAATTATGCAGCAATTCCCAACCTTTTTGAGGCCTCCATCACTGAGGGGTGCAAAAGAAAAAAAAAAAAACACCACTCTGCGGGGCTAGAGATGAGAACACAGTGGCGTCTGGGAGCCAAGGGTACAGAGTTAGAGGAGGCCTCCACCCCTCTCTAAGCATCCAGTAGGCCACTATTAAAGGCAAAAGTATGAAAGGTGGATTTATTACTTGCTGAGCCTCTAGCTAGACCACTGTGACCCAGTAGGATTTCCCGTGGCGGCCAGTTTCTAGCTGCACTCTCCAAAGCACAAACGATTCTACATCAGCGTTCTCAACCTGTGAGCCTCCACCCCTTTGGGGGTCGAATGACTCCTTCATAGGGGTTACCTAAGACCGTCCAAAAACATAGATATTTACATTACGATCATAACAGTAGCAAAAATAACGAAAACAATGTATGGTTGGGATTACCACGACATGAAGAACTGTATTAAAGGTCACAGTGTCAGGAGGGTTGCGAACCACTGCTCTCCACTGTTTGGCACCCACAAGGCTTATAGTAAAGAACAGGTCTCAATGGCGATGTTACAGAGTCCGCAATTAACTCTAAAAAATATTTACTAAAACAACAACAAAAAAAAAGTACTCATCTATCAAAAACATCCCAAACACACTTTCATTTCAACTTTTGATTTTGTTTGTTTCACGTTTTAAGAAATATTTTTTTAGGAATAGTGCCTTTTCTAGATAGCCTGGGCTGGTCTAGCACTCACTGTGTAGTCCAGGTTAGCTTTGAACTCTTATGAATCCTTCCCCCTTGGCTTGGTCCCTTCTGGGTAATCCTGGCAACATCTCTAAGCCACAAATACTTTCATCTTCTGTGAGGATCACAAGGCATGACGACAGGCACAAACATTCCAATCCTAGCTAAGTCAGAGAAGATAGTTAAGAACCTGGGCCTGGGGAGATGGCTCACTGGAAAAGCACCTGAGGTGTGAGCAAGAAGACCTGAGTTGGTCTCCAAGACCCTTGGAAAAAAGCGGCACGGTGGCACAGACTAGTTCCCCACCCCTTTTATTTAAAATACTCTTTCTCACATAATCTATCCCCTCCCCCCCTCCTCCCAGTCCCTCCCCATTGTCGTTCCCTCCTTCTCTCCCATCCATCCGGATCAACTCCCTTTCTGTCTCTCCTTAGAAAAGAACAGGCTTCAAAGGGATAACAACAAAATATAATAAGATAAAACAAAAACTATCACATCAAATTGGACAGGACAAACCAGCAGAAGGAAAAGAGCCCAAGAAACGGCACAAGACTCAGAGACCTATTCATTTGCACACCCAGGAATCCCATAAAAACACTAAACTAAAAGCCGTAACATAATACACAGACCCGTGCAGGCCCTGTGCATGCTGCCTCAGTTTCTGTGAGTTCATATGAGCTCTGCTTATGTTGATTTTGAGGACCTTGCTTTCGTGGTGTCCTCCATCCCCTCTGGCTCTTACACTGTTTCTGCTTCCTCTTTCAAGGATTTTCCTGAGCTCTGTGGGGAGGGATTAGGTGAAGGCATCCATTTAGGGCTGAGAGTCCCTAGGTCTCTCACTCTCTGCATAATGTCTGGCTGTGAGTCTCTGCATTTGTTCCCATCTGCCGCAGGAGGAAGCGCTGATGGTGGCTGAATAAGGCACAGAGATCGAGGAGTGTAGCGGAATGTCATTAGGAGTCATTTTATCACTGTTTATTTAGTTTTTTCTTTTCTTTTTTTCAGACCAGTATCATTTGGTTTTACACTAGGTCCTGGGTTATCTAGTCTCTGGTTCTTCATCATCCAAGCAGTATGGGTATGGGTTCTATCCCGTGGAGTGGGCTATCCCTTTAGTCAGACCAGACATTGGTTGGTGACTCCCACAGCTTTGTGCCACCACTGCACTAGCATATCTTGTAGACAGAACACCATTGTAGATCCAAAAGTGTGTGGCTGGGTTGGTGCTTACATTTCTTTTTTGGTAGAATGCAGAGTACCTTCCGTACCACAGATTCTAGAACACAGGCGTGGGTGAAGGCTCTCTGTAGGCACCAGCTTGACTTCTCCATGATCAGTGAGTTGTGGAGGTGCTGTCTTCAGCAGTGGGCCTTGCTGTCAGTTTGTGGAGAGCAACCTGTAGTCTTGGCAACAGCCTGTGTTGTTTGGGATTCCTGTGGGATCCCTTTGGCCAACAATTCAATAAGATGTCACCCAACCCCAGTAGTGGAAGCTTCATTTGTTGAGAAGAGATGGCCAGTTGGGGCTCTGTCTCCCCCATTATTTGGCGATTTCATTTAGACCACCTTCATATACGTATATATATTTAGGAAGTTTCTACGGTGTTAGGTTTCCATACACTCCTCAAATGCCCCTTAACTTTACCTGTCTCTCCCTGTACTCCCTCCCTTAACCCCTTTCCTCACACTTGATCCTTCTAGCCTTCCCATCCATCCGTAATTATCTATTCTACTTACCTTTCCTTAGGAGATCTATCTGTTCTCTCTAGTCTCTTACTCTATACCTACCCTCCACGGTTCTATGGATTAGAGCTTGGTTATCATTGACTTAACAGCTAATATCCACAGGTAAGCAAATACATATCGTACTTGCCTTTCTGGGTCTGGGATACCTCACTCAGAATGATTTTTTTTTTTCTACATTTGCCTGCAAATTTCATGATGTCATTCTATTAATGGCTAAGTAATACTCCATTGTGTAGACATACCACATTTTCTTTATTCATTCATTCTTTTGGGGGACATCTAACTTGCTTTGAATTTCTTGTTATTATGAATAGATCAACAATGAACATGGTTGAGCGAGTGTCTCTGTGGCAGGATGAAGCGTCCTCTGGGTATATGCTAAGAGTGGCAAAGCTGGATCTTGAGGTAGATCAATTCCCACATTCCTGAAAAATCACCACACCGATTTCCACAGTGGCTGTACAAGCTGGCACTTCCACCAGCAGCAGATGAGTGTCCCCCTTACTCCACACCTCACCAGCATGAGCTGTCACTTGTCTTGTTGATCTTAGCCATTCTGACTAGTATAAGATGAAATCTCAAAGTAGTTTTGATTTGCCTTTCCCTGATGGCTAAGGATGTTGACTATTTCTTTAAGTGATTCTCAGCCATTTCAGTTCCTCTTTTGAGAATTCTCAGTTTAGATCTGCACCCCATTATTTAAATGGGTTATTTGTTTTCTTGGTATCTAGTTTCTTGAATTCTTTATATATTTTGGATATTAGCCATCTATCAGATGTGTAGTTGGGAAAAAAAAAAACCCCATTCTGTAGGCTGAGGGCACGAACTTGTAATTCTAGTCCTAGGAAGGTAGAGACAGGAGAGTCCGGGGACTTTCTGGATAGCCAGCCTAGTCTAAATGGCCATCTCCGGCCCAGTGAGAATCCCTGTCAAAATAAGGCAAACTGTTCCTAAGCAATGACACCCTATACCCCACACACGTACACAAACAAATACACAAAATAAAACTTCCGTTAAAACAGCACTGGGCCAGAACAGCCTCCCAAGCTGTGCCGCAATGATGGGGGTAACATCTGGAGATTGGCTCCCAGACAGTGGGGGAGATGGTACCGGCTACTTCTATGCCCCTAGATTCAGTTTATCCTGAAAATCAAAAACACACATCTCAGCCTGGGAGCACACGCCCCTAAGTCTCATGACCTTGACTAATTGCCTTCTCTTCCATGCCTCAGTTGCCAAATCTGTAAAATGGGGATAATATAACCTGTCCAGGCCACCTCAAGTGAGTTAATGCTTAGGAGCACACACTTTGAACCTGTGCCTGCAAATCAGGACAATTTCTAATACAGCCGTTCACTCTTTTCAAAAGAAAACCAGATTGGTGTGGTTTCATTACGAAAACAAACAGCAACTCTATAAATGTGTCATGCCTCAGTCCCTCGGAGACCTTGGCTCACACAGTGGCCACATACTTGTAGTGCCAACAGGATCAGTTCTGCATAACCACTGATTCCACTGAAGCATTCAAGGGGACGGCGCAGGAGAGAAGGACATTCATTTTCCTGTCTCAGAAGAACTTGACTTCAAGTTGCCTGTGAATTCCACCTCTTCCCTCAGCTGCTCAGGTCTCTGCTTAGAGCTTTTGTCTCCCGTGAGACTTCGTAGTTACTGCATAGAACCACTCATCTTCTAGCCAAGACCATTTCTTTTCCCTCAAATGACTCGTAACATTTACATCTCTCTCTCTCTCTTCCCATTAGAAAGTATCACCAGGTCTGGAGAGATCGAAGGAACAAAGTGTTTACCACACAAGTACCGGCCTGAGGTCAATCCCTAGAACCCACATTAAAAGGGCCAGGGTGATAACTCTCCCTTGGAATGCCAGAGCACTAGGGAGGCCGGGCAGACTGGTTCCTGGGACTTAGTGGCCAGCCAGCCTAGTCTACTCAGTGGGCTCCAGGCCAGGGAGAAACACTTTCAAAAAAAAAAAAACAAAAAAAACAAAAAAAAACTGAATTAAAAAAGGAAAAAAAAAAAGATATATGGCATCTGCAGAATAATACCAGAGGTGTCCTCTGGCCTCTACACACATATAAATCGAGTATACGCATACATGTACCTCCACACACATACATGCACCTCCTCCCACATACATGCACATTCACACACACACACATACACCTCCACATACATACATACACCTCCACACACATACATATACACCTCCACACACATACATACACCTCCACATATATACATACACCTCCACACACACATATACACCTCCACATACATAGATACATGTACCTCCACACACATACATGCGCCTCCTCCCACATACATACACCTTCACACACATACATACACCTCCACACACATACATGCACCTCCACACACATGCATACAAACACATTCCAGATTATAGCATGAAAATAAAGCGGGGCATTGATTTTGTCTCTGTCTCATCCCCAGTCCTTAGCAGAGTACCTATGATACAGAAAGTGATTGATACACTTAATCAATGAATAATGCACTGAATTAATGGATGGTGCCTGAAATTGGTGAGTGATGCTCCCCTATCTAGATGAAATTTTAGACAAATGAAACTCATGAGAATGAACAGATTTTTAAAAAGTCCAAAATAACTTCTGGAGTTTCTAAATGTTCTTTTATAAATAATTTATTAAAAGAAGGTTGGTTTTATTTTTAATTTTTTTATGTGACACCCACCCCAAAAAGTAATCTCACCAGATTTCCAAGAGAAATGCTTGCTGATGTATCTCAGTGAAAAGATACTTAGATGCTCCAATGTCTCCTCGATTTGCTAGCTGGGCCCTGGTGAAGCTCACACACACACAGGAATCCCCAGCCAAATCGTTCTGGGATAAAACCTTAGTTATTAAATAGGCTCTGCTCTGAATGGAATAAAATAAATTCCCCCAGAGGGGAAATTATTCTTTGGGCTGCAATAACAACAGTCGGGGCGATATATAACCCCAGGGGCCAGAGGAAGCTCTGCCAAGGAAGGGGTGAAGGCTTCCCTCCCCTGCTCAGCGGAGGCTGTCTCGGGCTACCCACCCCTGCTCACACATACCTCACTAATTAATAGTCTGTCTCTGTGCCCACACTTCTTCCAACCACAGGACAACCCAGCACCGCTCCCTGCTCCTCCTGACCCAGTTCCAGATGAGTGCCGGGGACCCGGAGACCACGGCTATGTCTGTGTGAAGCTCCTGTGTGCTTCCACTCAGATAGTTTGCTTTGGCAAAGGGCGCTCTGCTTGCAGGTTTTGAAGGATTGAAGGCTACCAGGGCCTTTGGCAAACAAATCACAAGTTCCCTTCAATGTGGAATGTGGGGAGCCATATACTCCTAAGATTTCCCAATCCACCTTGCAGTCCCAACTACCCAACATCTCACAGCAAGCAAAATAAGAGATACGCTCTTCATCCACCACTGGGATAGATTTCAAGTCCTCAATGAGAAAATAATGCTCAGTGAAATGGTACAAGATTTACACCACAGAACTAGGGCTCTAGGTTTCTGTATTTGCCTTGGCCAATTCTGCTCCCCACACCCAACCATCCAATTCCAGCATAGGCTAGGTCTCGCCACTGCCTAGTTCAGATCCCCTCAATGGGCTCAACACCGGTTTGAGCATCTCAAGGATCAAAACAAGAAAGAGGGGTGGGAATCCCCCTTCATTCCTTTTCTCCTTTTTTAGTACAGCCCAAGAGATACATAGGAAATGGCCTAGAATTGAATCAACCTGCGCCAATGTCTCAGCACTGAAGTACAATCCCCACCTCGGGCAGCCACACTCTCAGCCCCAACTCTAAACTGCCAGACACTGGAGCTTCCTGGGGATAACAGCATCCTCTCTCTACAAACTAACCACTTGCCATTTTTAATGCATCCATTGTCTTTGTGAAGGCCAGCCTTAGCTACATGGCAAGTTCTAGGCCAGCTTGGGCTATGTGAGACCCTGTCAGAAAAAGACAACAGGAATGATGAAAACAAGAAGGAAAAAGAGGAGGAAGAGGAGGTGAAGGGAGGAGGTGGAGGAGGAGGTGGAGGAGGAGGAGGAGGAGGAAATGATGGCAGCGGTAGCAGGCAATCACGTGTAAGTTCCAACTTTTTAGAGTGTGATCTATGCCTTTCCCCTCCTTCCTTATTCAGAGTGTCCTGTGCTTAAGTAATTGTTCTTAGCTTTGCAGCATCACCAGTGGGTGTCATTCAAAGCGCTGGTCACTGGTGCACACAAGATCTCTGGGGCATAGCGGACTTCTGGCAACAGAGAGAGGCCTAGACATGTCACCACCTCCTTCCTTCTCTCAGTTAAGAGACGGTTCTCTGTACAATTGTGTCCTCTTAACTTGGCTCCCATCAGGTCCCCCCTGGCCTGGGAAACCTGTATCCAATCAAGCTACAGCCAAATCAAATCCAACAGGCTTCGGGGAAAGGCCGGCCTGGTCTGTGTGAAATGAAACATTTCCATTTCACAGCATGGACTTAGACACCTTTCTAACTGCACACTGGATTTTATTGCCTATTTCCAGGTCCTCAGTGCTTACAGCCATTCATGTTCTCTGGAAATGCAAGGTGCTCCATCATGCCATGGCTTTTTAAGACTGAGAGCCCTTTGGTGAATTTCTTTCTTTCTCTCTCTCTCTCTCTCTCCCTCTCCCTCTCTCTTTCTCTCTCTCTCCCCACCCCCCTCAGGATGTATCCCTGAAGCCAGCAGAATCATCAGCTCAAAACAAGCAGGGGGAGTAAAGAACTGAGGGCAGAATGGAAAAAGGGAAAAAGGAAGCAGGAAAGAGGAAATGCTAATGAAATGCTAAATGAGGGGTGGGGCGAGGGGCGGGGCTCCGTGGGAGAGTATGGATTAGCGTGTATGAGCCCTGGGTCCACCCCCAACACAATAAAAGCTAGGCACAGGCATGGTGGTCTAGCCCTGTATTCCCAATACTCTGGCAGTGGAGGCAGGAGGATCGTAAGTACAGGGTAAGTCTGAGGTTAGCCTGGGCTACATGACATCTGTTCAAAGAAGAAGAAAACAAAAGGGGGAGACAAGAGAGGTGGGAATGGGGGAAGCAGAAGGTGAAGAAGGAAGAGAAAGGGAGGGAGAAGAGAAAGAGAAGGGGGAGGAGGAGGAGAAGGAAAAAAAAAAACCAGAGTGAGGCTATGATACACACTTCTCATCAGTTTGGGTTTTGTTTGTTGTTTTCTGTTTTGTTTTTTGTTTGTTTGTTGTTGGTTTTGTTGGTTTGTTTTTTTTTTCTTTTTGGCTTGTTTGTTTGCTTTTTGGTTTTTGGTTTTTGTGAGACAGAGTTTCGCTGTGTAACAGCCCTGGCTGTCCTGGAACTGACTCTGTAGACCAGGCTGGCCTGGAATTCCAAGCTCTGCCTCCCCATCTGCCTCTGACTCCCAAATGCTGGGATTAAAGGAGTGCACCACTACCACCAGGCTCAGTTGTTTTGTTTGTTTGTTTTTTAATGCATCTCATAATTCCCCATGGTGAGACAGTAAAGCTAGTAAAAGGAAGGTAAGATAAATCTGTCCCGAAAACTAGAGCATTTGGTTCTAACTCCTGAGGATGCAAAGCTTTTACCTGGGGAGGCAAGGAATGGCTAGCTGGCAGCCCAGTGATCACACCTTGACACCATTCAACTCCATCTCAGTACAGAATGTTCTAGCAAATCCCACAATCAAGCACTGAGTGATGAGGACAGGGTCCAGGTACCGGGCTGTGCCAGGCATAAGGCAAAATCAATCCTGTCTGGACGCTTGCCGTCATTTTATAGGTAAGCTTTGCCAGGGCAGTCCTCCAGAAACGCGTTTTATTTCCTCTGGCCTCTCTGCCTGCCGTTCAGATGGCTCCCACCAGAAATCCACAGATGTGAGTCCAGAAGGTTCTTCCTGGACACATTCTACACTCTTCCCATCAGTGTAGTAGCACTCACACGCCGCCGCCGGGTTCCCAAACCTGTTTGCACTGGGAGCCAGTGAGCTAGCACGCGCCTGCGCGAGCCCTGCTCTGTGGTGACACAGAATACCCTAGCCATTCCCGGAGCTGGGAATCCGAACACAGCGGCAGGCGGATTTGATGGCTGTGTCTACGAAAGTGAGCTGAGTGCTGTGGAAAGCCTGGAGAAAGGCAATCAGCCAAGGAGGGAGGGAGCGGCTGGCAAATTAGGTGTGGATGAGATAACTGCGGATGATTAGGGGCAGAAAAGAAAACCCTTAAAACCTAGAGTCATTCTGTCTTCAGACTGCTTTGCAAATGTCTTTAAATCCTCACCCGGCTTTAAAGTGGAAACCTCAGATAATGCTTACCGGTGCGGCTTGCCTAAGAAAGGCAATCAGGGCTTCGTGCGCAAAGAACCGCTCTTGGCCCCACATCAAAACAAGCTGTGTGAGGATGTACATGTGTTTTAAGTTTAAAGTAAACTATTGAAGGTGTGTCATCCGAATGGTTTCCACGCTTTAACCTGCATTTGGGATAAAGTCGCTGATCATCCTGGTCGGGAAAACAAAATGTTTGTCGTAATTTCCTCCACATAAAAGGTAATTATTGCTTTATGTGTTCAATGCTTCATCTTACAATCCCTGGTCAGATGGGTTATCCACTGCACTGGTGGTCTGCCACTCATTAGATATTCTAATGTATTTACTGACTGTCACCTGAGCTTAGGTGTTGACAGCTAACACAAATCCCAGTTTGACTTTTTTGTTTGTTTTTGCTTGTTTTAAGGGGTTGTTTTAAGACAGGGTCTCCTACAGCTTCAACTCTCCATCCTCCTGCCTCAGCCTCCCAAGTACTGGAACTATAGGTAGTGCCTTGCTGGCCTGCCTTTGAAATACCAGGAAATTTAAATACTTGACTTAGTAGCCTCTTCTTCCTTTTCCTCTACTTCCTCTTTCTTCTCTTCTCTACTTCCCTCCTCTTCTTCCTCATTTCCTGATCTCCAACAAAGGGACAGTGGTTGACCCTGGACCTTTCCAATGACCACATATTTCTTCATCCCAGGGAAGACTGCAGTGTTCACTAGCTGATCACACCTCCAATAGCCAGCCCTATCCTGGATGCTCGCACACACAGGCCAACAGTTCTCCGAGCCCACTTCCCCTCACATTGGTCCTCAAGGGTCCTCTTCCATGGCCCCAAGAGGCCCCCAAAGCAGCCACCCCCTCTGGCTCTCATTTCCCCAATCCCTTTTGGTTGTATTTCTAAGTGGAATGGCTGACAGGCGTTAACATAATAATGCTTCACTGGAGTGTATATCAAGGAAAGGAGAAGCTAATGTTTTCAAAGACTAAAACCAGACACTTGACCTAAGGCCATGGACTGTAAAACCCTTAAAATGATCCAGACCTCTCCTCCATAAGACCTATAAAATTCACCATCTAACTGTAATGGCCCTAATTACATCTGCATTTCTTCAAAAACTACCGTTCAAAATAAAAACGGCCAAATAAATTCTATTTCCTGCCAATGTAACCGCCTCCTTGGCATTTAGTAGTTTTGTTTCCGCCTATGTTTTCATTGGAAACATGAGGTTTGTCGGCTCTGCTAAGGCATGCTGAGAAGTCAGCAAAGAGCACCTGCCACCCCACGACTCGAGGGCTGTTGGCTGGTGATGCCCACTCACCATCATCATGGATTGCTAAACTTCGCGGTGAGAAAATCTTGTTTCCTTTCAATCAGTCACAAACGAAACAAATGCAGCTATAATGGTACCTACAATAAGGGGGGGGGGGGGATGAGGGAGAAGGCTCAGACGGTAAAGTGCTTGCTATCTAGGCAAGCATGAGACCTGGGTTCAGATCCCCAGCATCCACGTAAAAACCCGGGGGTACGGGGGGCACGGCAGCAGGGCCTGCAATCCTAGTCCTGGGAAGGTGGAGAGTGGAGATTCCCTCAGGCAGCCATTCTATCACCATCAGTGAGCTCCAGCCTCATCGAGGCACCCTGTCTGTCTCTAAGAGGAAGGTGCAAGACTAGAAGATGCCTGGATCGGACCTCTGACCTTCATACTCATTCACCACACATGCAGGCACACCTGAATGCATAGGTGCACACAAATGTTGTGCATACAACACACGCAAATGCATACACACACAGGACATGTGATTTGAAGTCCAAGAAACAGAAACATTTCTGTGTCATTTAGCACATTTTCTTGCTGACTTGGAATAGATGTAGACAAACTTTACTTAATGTAGCTTCCTCCAACCTTTTGATCCAAAGGGATGTTATGCATCTCGAAGCTTTCGTGTGCATCCTGAGCTTATCCATGACTTTAGTAACCGTCTACCCAGCTCATTCCAGGTTAATGTTTTAATGCATCTTCTGCTACTGGCTTTGACTTGGATTCCTTTCACTGATAGAGTTCTGAGCAGGGCAGGGGTCTATGTTAATTCCTGGGCTTCACTGTCTCTTTCAATGCAGATGAAGTTGACATTCTGTTGTTCTGTGGCTTGGCAAGGACTGAGGAGGGGTTTTTGAAGTAAATCTCTGCATGTCGGTATTGTGAATCCCCTTGAATGTTTTTTCCTCTCGGAGATTTTCTGGCCAGCACGGGTCTAACTGCAGCCTGCTTTCCCTCTAGACAGAGAAATCCGTTGACTCTTTCCATCCATCCTCATGCATCTGGTCAGCCTGATAACTATGGAAGCTGCCTGAATGAGCACGTGTGCCTGCTCCTCTTCTACTGTGTCAGAGACTTCTCACTCTTATCAGAACTCTCCTCCCCCAGAACATTTTAAAAAGCATCTCAACAAAGGGCATTATAGCTTTGGTTTTGTTTGTAAAGCATAAAACATATTGAAATGAGCCTGGAGGAAAACATGCACATAATGGGTGGGTGGGTGAGATGGTTCCTCAGGTCCAGGCATGTGACATTAAAAGAATGTGGTGGAAGGAGAGAACTGACCCCCAAAAGTTGTCCTCTGACCTCCCCCAACCCCAACACACACACACACACACACACACACACACACACACACACACACACACGCATCATTCTAAAATAAATTTTTAAAGACATACAGTGGGTAATGCATGTCTGGCTTCTGAGGCGGGGCTTTGACGGAAGTCTCCAGTTTATACTCCTGCAGAGTCGCCTGCCCAGCCCCATAATTCACATTCTCTTCCTCCAGCCTTGATAGCAGAACCCTTGATGACACACCCACCAAGGAGACCTGTCCAAACAGTCTTTACCACAGAACCCAACGCAGGGCCCTGCCACGACGCCACAGCCCACCAGCCAGGTAGCAAGGCCACGTGCAGTTTCCAGTCGCTCCCACCTGGCTAAGGTCAGAGGTCCAGGTAATTTCTTAGAAACGATGGCCAGGGCAGAGGTGGGAGGTGAGCTTGCTGTGAGGCCTCCCTCAGAGAGGGATGGCTCCCACCACACACCTTGCTCTGACCAATGCGGGAGGAGCCTGCATTCGAACTCCAGGATGTAAAGGAAAAGGGCAAACAAGGAAAACACAGCAAATGGGACTTTCCCCATGAAGTGCTTTGCTTATATAGCCTGGGTGCTCATGTGTTGGAGAATCCCCATGTCTTTGGGGGCGCCCTTTTTGATGACAGCATACTCACACCTGCTTGCCAGGTAGGGCATCCCCCTCTTATCCTGCACTTGCTCTTTCCATCCAGTTCAATGTCCGACTGTAACCTCTACTTGGTTGTACATCAGTGCCATGTGACACACTGCAGAAGCGGCCAATGGCCGGACTGACTTGCCTTTATTTCTCACTCCCCTGTGGTTCTGCAGCAGTGTTGTGGGGTCTCCCATATGTTCGGCACATGTTGTATGTTTAGAAATATCATTTAATGTTTGAGGGTGATAGCTCAGCTGATAGAGAGCTTGCCTAGTACACATGAGGTCATGGGTTCCGCCCCCAGCACCCCATAACTAAGACAGGGCGACACACACATATAATCCCAGCACTTGGGAGGTGGAATCTAGAAGATCAAGAGTTCAGAGGTCATTCTTGTTTTCACAGGGAGTTCAAGCCCAATCTAGGATATGTAAGACTCTGTTTCAAAACAAATTTCATTTTGAAGTGTTAAGCTTTAAGGTAATGAAGCATTGGTTTAAGCGGCTGTTGATGGCTGGATATTTCACAGGTCAAAATGAGGCTTGTCTGCCCTCTCTTGCTGACATCTGACATATCTGCGACCATGTCATTAATGCCAAGTTTTGTAGTTCCTGTAGGATTTTGGATTTCAAGCATGCACATGACTGTTGGTGTAAAATTTTACAAGCAGCGACACATTAAAGGACACACATACTCTATACTCAATTCAATGCTGTGTATGGGCCCTGAAGCATCTGCTTGGCAAATGTTGTCGCCTAGCTGGGCAATCGCATGTGGTGACATCATAACATGTCACAGATCGTTTGCATTTTTAGCATGAGTTGTCGGCATTTGAGGAGAATGCATGGTTAGAGAGGAAGAAAGACTGTAAGATACCCTGAGGGTACAGCTTTGAGACAGCACGCTCTTCTTTTCCTCTGTCCAGACTGTCAATCGATTTATGTAAAGAGTATCCCAAAACCTCAGGATGACCTCATCAAAGAATTGTTATCAACTGCAAGACCTTACTTGGGATGTTCAGCATCCTTGTGAAACAGAGCAGCTAAAACAACCACTAAATAAACTCAATGTGAGGAAGATGTGAAAGAATCATCCAGAAATCCTGACTCCAAATGTTGGTGTTCACTGATCTGACAATGTGTAAATGTTACAAACTTGTACCTAGGAAGTTCATTTTTATCAATAAAACCTGTTGTCTATTTTATATATTGAGATCTCACATAGGATTTTGAAGAAATAAATTTTAAATTCTTATTTATTGGTGTATTGGTGTGTGTGTGTGTGTGTGTGTGTGTGTGTGTGTGTGTGTGTGTGTGTGTGTTATGTAGAGCTCAGAGCACAGCTTTCAGGTGTTACTTCTCTGTTTCCACCTTGCATTCCAGTGACTAACCTTAGGACATCAGGTTTGCAAGACAAATGCTTTTACCTGCTGAGCCAGCTCACTGACCCTGATTAAATAATTTTAAAAATCCCATCAGTTTATTTTATTCTATTAAGATAGGGTCTCATGTAGACCAGGCTGGCCTTATCTATACAGTCAATTTCTGATCCTCCTGCCTCTATTTCCTGAGTACTGGAATTATAGCCATGTGCAACCAAAGCCCAGTTGATTTGGTACTTAGAATCCAAGAATCCACCAATTGAGCCACAGCTCCAGTCCCCTCCAGTCCCCTATCAGTGTTTTGTTTTGTTCAAGTTTGAAAACAATTCCAACAACATGGATTACATTTCCAGTGTTTGGAGCCCTTATTCTGAGTCCGCAGATAATGCAAGTCCATGTCCATAACTTAGTATCTCTGAGAACTTATTTTCTGATCTACAAAATAAAAAGGCAGTACTTACTCAATTTACCGATATACTCATACTTAATATAAGAAGCAGGTTTTAAAATTAAAGTGGAAATTCCATGCAAGTTTTGAGCAGAACTGACCAGGGTCGTAATGATAACAGATAGGTTAAGTCAAACTCTGTTGGCCTGTAGCCAGAGTGACCTGTGGTCATAGGGGATCACAATACTTTTCCAGTTCCTTAGATGATTCTATTACATAAGATATGATACGTATTTACTGATATCCAATTATTTATCTAAAAGTGAATTTTGTTTTGAGTCCTAGAGTTTCCCAGAAGACAGCAGAGCTCAAGCCACCTGGACCTGTTCTACAGCGTTGTAGCTCCTGGCCTGGAAGGACCTTCTGAAATGTAGACAACTGCACACCTGAACTGCTGTATCAAATACTAGTGAGACACACAACCTGAAGACCAATTACTTAAGAACCCATAGAGTAAAACAGAAACACCAAGCTCCATTTTGGGCCAAGGGGATATGCTTATTTAGTACAGTATAGTGTGAAGCCAGAGTCTGGCAATGCTAGGCAGGGGCACAGCACAGAGCCACACCCCAAGTGCTGTTTTTTTGTTTAAGAGGTTTTCTGCTCACCTGAGACAGCTTGTGAAATGGGAAACCATGATGCTGCAGGTCCAGGCTAAGGCAAGGGTTCCTCAGAGGTGTCCCCAGTTTTCTGCAGGTTCAACTCCTATAGAAATGAACATGGTTATTTTTTAGCGTCACTTGCCTGGAAAAGTTCTAGAGCCCAATCACAGAAAGAAACTGGGATTAAACAAACGTGAAAGGGCCGACAAGATGGCTCAGCTAGTAGAGATGCCTGCCACCAAACCTGCCAATCTGACCTGGATCCCACCCGGTAGAAGGAGAAAACTCATTCACACAAGTTGTCTTCTGATAGCACCATGTAAGCCTCGGCAAACACCACACACACACACACACACACACACACACACACACACACACACACACAAATTAAAACAAATAAATAAAATGTACTAATAAAATACACACAAAAATTAAAACAAATAAATGAAATATACTAAAAAAAAAACAAAAAAAAAAAAACACCATACACAATAGAAGCTACTAAAAGAAAAATGCCACTTCCCAGTCATGGTGACCAGGATTTCCCAGCTAGAAGGTGATACTGAAGGAACACAAGGGAACAAACAGCCTTCCAGGACACTCAGTACAGTCCCTGACTGTGACAGCTAATCTTCATTGGCAAGTTGAGGGTCTCTGGAATCTTTTACAAGACACACCTCTGCCTGTATCTATGGAAGCATTTCCAGAGAGCTTTAGCTGAGGAAGAGCCATCCTGAATGTGGGCGGCACCCCCTAGGAGCTGGGAATCCCAGACTAAATGCAAAAGGAAACAGAGAAACCCAAATGAACGTCAGCACTCATCCTTCTCTGGGTTGGCCGTGAGCACCACGCAACCACGCACGCTGTGCTCTCACGGTCACGCCTTCCCTATCACGATAGACTATATCCTCTCAAAGCATGACAACAGACTACTCTTCCCTGAAGTTGATTCTATATTTGGTCACAGAAACAAGACAAGTAACCAATGCGCCAAACCACAGAAGATGTTCAGTAGATCACTTTCAGTACGATGCCCTCAGGCTCCCAGGTGATGAGGGGCTGGCATTCGGCAAACTGCTCTAAAAATCCAGCGGCTTCTGACTGGCTATCTGACCCGAGAAAGCCATTTTGGCAAGTCAGAATTTTGATTTCCTGACCGTATAGTATCATATAGTAAAAGTACTGCCTAACAAAAGCTGGGAGTACTGACATCAGCAGAACACTCTAGATGAAAGAAGCCAGACACAAAAGAACACACATTATATGACTCCATTTACAGGTAGTATTCAGAATAGGAAAACACAGAGATGGGAAGTAGATGAGGAGCTGCCAGGAGCTGGGGGAGGACAGGAGGAAGGAGATAATGGGGAAGTGCACCATTTGTTCCTGGGGTGACAAAAATGTACGAAAATTAGTAGTGATTACACGACACTGTGAATAGACTAAAATCCATTACAGTATTGATGAACTATGAGTTATTTCTCAATAAAACTGCTTATAAATGCTGCCTAGGACTAAGGATACAGCTCTGAGCTAGAGTTCTAGTTCAGCACGGATAGGGCCCTGGGTTCAACTACTAGCACAGAAACAGAAACCCTGCGTGAAATATCACTGGTGGGGCCTGCAGACGTGGGTCATCTGGTAGAAAACCTGCCTAGCATGCACAAAGCCCTGGGTTCCACACCATCACCATGAAAAATAGGGCTAGCGTGCCTAGAATCCTACCACAGGTGGTCACGCAGAATAAATGAGGAGGCACGTGAAGCGTGTGTGGCCAGCGGCTGGCGCATCGGGACACTGACTAATGGGTAGCTCCGGTGAGACCTTATGCCAAAAGAACAAAGTGACAACTTAGAGTATGTCACCACCTTAAAAGCAGGTAAAGAGAATGCCTCACCTACAAGCACCACTTTATTCTGGTGTCCTTACCAGACAGAATTTCTAAATACTGGCAAGTAAGCCAGAAGTCTGGAAGCAAAGTATAAATAGCATCAGAAAGGCCAAGACGGGAGGTTTGGATGGAATGTAATGAACCTCTGGAGAAGAGGATGGCCTACCCCTGCACCTCCCGCTGCTCATTTCAGGAAAGACGGATGGAGCAAGAATACAGGGGGAGAGGGCAGACATGGACGGATGACACCCTCTCACAGAAAGACAGTTTTCAAAGGCCGTTTCTCTCCACATCCTTCCCAGGACTTCAGGGGTGGGGAGAAAAATAATTATAAGGATTTACACCAAAAAGAAAGAAAGAAAGAAAGAAAGGAAGGAAGGAAGGAAGGAAGGAAGGAAGGAAGGAAGGAAGGAAGGAAGGAAGGAAGAAAGAAAGAAAGAAAGAAAGAAAGAAAGAAAGAAAGAAAGAAAGAAAGAAAGAAAGAAAGAAAGAAAGAAAAGGGGAAAAAAGGACAATACAATGATGAAAATTGGACAAGCCTATTCATGGGGGGAAAAATCCAGATTTTAAGTTCCCACCACCCTTTCTGGAGCTGTTAAGAAAGGAAAGCCTCTTAGCTGTAATCACTCCTAATTGCCCATCAGCAGCCCATGAAATTACTCATGGTATTGAAGACCCTTCCAGTCTTGACTGCTCGCCAGAAGTTACAGTGTGATCTACCAGGAACAAGGCCAGCAAACCAGATCTGTTAAAGAGCCCTCGACATCCGGGCACAGTCTTCCGCCTGTTGGCTACGGGGCAGGTATGCATCAAGACAAGGCACCGAACTTGGAAGGCAGGGCAAGTTTTGCCAAGCTTCTAGTAACCCCTGGCTAATAAATACTCAACAAAAGATGTGCTTGGGTCTTCTCCATAGCACTAAGGCAGGAAATGGGGAACATATCAAGATTAGTGTATAAGGGCAAAGACCGAAAACCTTCCACCAATGTATAATAGATAATAGATATGAGAGAGAGCATGCAGGAGAGTGAGGTGCTAATGAAGGACCGTAAGGAGGACTCCAGTGGCCTCGGGCCATTGAACTTGTACCTTTTTCACCACCCCCACTTTACACACTGCTGGGGATTGAAACAAGACTCTCATAAATCTCAGACAAGCACTATACCAACTGAGCTGTCTCCCGAGTGCCCAGAAAACATAAAATTATCCACAGCCTTCCAACAGCCCCTGCTGATGCCCCATCCTGATCTCCCTCTGTGTGTATTACGCCTTTGGGTCTTTATCTACCCGAAGAAAGGCATCCACCTGCTTGCATGCCATTTAAAACATGGCTCCTTTCATTTGTGCCTTGCCCCTTTAAAGTTTACTTTTGGAGGATATTTTTATGTGGTCGTAGAATACACTGACAGATAAAAATAAACAAGTAGCCGAAAACACTGGAGTTGGATGCACAATTATGTTTTGACTGATGTAAAATAAAAAAAAATAACTACACAATTAAAAAAGATGGAAGACACTAGTATGTCTTTTGACTAACTTCTGTCAGGTGTTCTGGTTTGGATTTTGAGTTTTGAGACAGTCTTACTCTGATAATGCAGGCTGACCCTGAACTTCTGGTCCTCCTCCCGCCTCAGACTTCAAAGTTCTGGAATCTGCTGTGCCTAGCGGCTTCTCAGAGTTGACTGGTCATCCTTACATACAGTTGAGGAGCTTCCTCTGGGAGACCTGCCTGCTCTCTCATTTCCTCGGGGTTCACATTGGCTTCCACGAGGTGTCCTCTATTCAACCAGCTCTGAGTCCCACCACCCACAGGAACATCGTGAAACTAATTTTGTGGGTCTTGACCAGCATTTATTAAGAGGTGAAATGAATGAAGGTGAGGAGAAATAGCAGCATTTATCACACATAGGGAGGGCACGCCTCACTGGGGTTTACAGTCAAGCAAGTTCAAAGTCCTCTCAGAAAGGCCAGGCACAGTAAAGGATCAGAACTATGATTGTGTGGAGTAAAAAACTGAGAGGCCCAGTAAAGCCTGTTCTCTAAGACCCTGTAAAGCAGCGCCAGGCCGATTTTGATGAGATGCCCAAGAAAGAACCATTGTTAGCTCTGGGGGGAGGGGAGCCCGGTAAAATGAGGTTCCTCGAAGATACTTTTGGCAACAGTGGGCTGACCATTGAGTAAACAAGGGCTCCATTGGGACTGAGCCTCCTCCTGAGGTTTGCTCATGATTTACAACTTCGACATTGGACACAAAGGCTAACAATGCAGTTTCTGTAAGAGTGGACGCTCCCTAGGGCTTGGAGAGCTCACCTTCTCCCAGATCCAGTAAGACTCTGGGGAAGCTGAACAAGTCTTCTGATTTGTTTCGGTCACAGTCCCCATACCCTGGGAGGCCACAGGGCTTGAGACAAAAAAAAAAAAAAAAAAAAAAAAAAAAAAAAAAAAAAAAAAAAAAAAAAAAAAAAGCAGCACAGTAGATCCAATCCCGGGCAGAATATAATTCACTCAATCCTTAAAGATGCCGAAGTGCCCTGATCTATGACACAACCACACTGTCCCCTACTCTGAGTATTTTTTCTGCCCTTTGTCCTCATGGTATGAACAAAGCTCCTACCTGACTCATCTGGTTCTGAAGAGGTAGGTCTGCTCGGTCAGTCCCCCAAGTCAACACCAGAAGGGCCCAACTCCAGGTCCGCGTTCTCCCTGTCAGCCCTCCCTCCCACACACATGCCTGGAACTCATACAATGTAAAGCAACCACCCAGACAAACAAACTCACTAGTCCCTGGGTACAGGAAGTGACTCACAAGCAAAGCAGCGGGGTCAAGGCTTTTAGAAGGAACCTGGCTATGGCCCAGTCACCCGCGCCCCCGTTATTAGGGAGGCTGAAGAAGGCTGGCAAACATCTTTTACTAGACACCTGAGATGGTACCCAGTATGCTGTACAACCCTCAGCCAAACTGGGAAACCAACATCTGGATAAGGGACAAGGACCACGGAAGAGGCCTGACAGTGGATGAAGGCTTCCAGAGTCAGGGCACTCCATGTGTTTGGAGTGGACGAACCTTGTCCTGTAGAAAGAACTAGAGAATAGCAGACAGCTGAGGACGAAGGGTCCAGATGTCCTTGTGGCAAGCCAGGGAGTAGAAACCAAGGTCTAGGGCCAGCGAGGTGGCAGCTGGAGAGGACAAAGGTGTCTCCACACCCCAAGTGAGAAAATACTGAATGGGAGGAAGCTTTGGAGAAAGGACAAAGTGGCCACGAATAATGGCCAAAACCAAGAGGCAGAGAACCAGCTTTGTGTCTTCAAGGAGCCCCTGCTCAAAGGGGATGAGTGGGTTGTCCTCAGCAGGCAGAGGACGAGATGTCCTTCTAGGCATGACCAATGCAACCTCCTGGCCACACAAGCCAAGCACAACTAAAAATGCAGCCAAACACTCAGTTATAAACTTCTTTAAACCATTATGATGAGAATGTTTTATATATAACTAGATTGTAGAGCTCTCAAGAGCGAACTTTGTAGATGGCAATGTTGTATGGTAAAGTAAAAAGGCTGGGCATGATAGCAACGATTAGCATTAACAAGATAATAAGCAAACATGCCAGCAGGGGGTGGGGTATGGTCCAGAGCCTTAAGAGAAGGGACTGTCTTTTCTTTGAACAAATATCAGACACCATCTGCCTACACTTGCTCCTCAATAGATAGGAAGCTTCTAAAGGCAAGAGATTGTAGTTACCTTTATAAATGTCCCACATTCAGGCACACTGCCTGGGAGAGGGCAGGCATGCAATAAAAAGCTGGATGAATGAATGAATGGCTGAATGAATGATAAATGTGATGCATTTCTTTTGGTGGGGCGTGTAAGCACATGTGGGCAACAGAGGCCCGTGTCAAATGTCTTTCTTAATTGTCATCCACCTTACTTTATTTTTCCTTTTTCCATTGTGTGTGTGTGTGTGTGTGTGTGCAGGGTATTGTTTTGTTTTTGTTTTTGTTTTGCATATGTGCATGTGAAGGCCCAAGGTTGATCAGTGGAATCAGCCTTGCTCAGTTCCCCTCCTTACTCACTGGGGCAGGGTCTCTCAGTCAAACTCAGAGTTTTCCAATATGACTAGTCTTGCTAGCCAGCTTGCTCTCGAGAGCCCATCTCTGCCTCCCACGGCTGGAATTACAGGCAGGTGCCACGCCCACCTGTCATTTCAAATGGGTTCCTGTGGATCCAAACGGTCCTCCAGCTCATATGGGTAGTGTTTTAACAGCTAAGCCATCTCTCCAGCCCTTCACCTTATCTTTTGAGGCAAGGCCTCCCACTCAACTTTGGACCTGACCTGTTCGGCTACCTAGGCTGGCCAGCAAGCTCTGGGGATCCACCTGGGCCCACTTCTCCAGTGCTGGGGTTGCAGATCCCACACCTGGCTTTTTATAAGAGTGGTGAGGATCAGAACCCAAGTCTTCATCCTCGCCATCTCCCCAGCCAGAGCTTTCCATACCAGAGAGCGGGACTGGATCTTAGTTCCAGTGAGGTGCTACTATGCGTGTTCAGCAAATGTCCACAGGGAGCCCTAGGAGCAGGCAGACCCGACACCCAGGGCAGACGCAGACAGATGCTGCCTCTCTGGGGGGTCTGACCCCTCGTGCCTTCTCTAGGCAGTCATGAATCCACACAACCTTTTCAGGAAATCCTGCCCCAGGCCACAGGGCATACAGGGAAGCTGACCTTGGGGCCCCAACCTGGTCACACTTCCAGCTTCTTGCCCCCTAGATGGAGGACAGCCAGAGGAATGCTCCCCCAACCAACGTGTCCTTGGCTGACGGTCTTTCCTCCCCCTACGTCATAGGGCCCATCCCTTTTTCCTCTGTCCCTCAGCCACAGAAGTCATTTCTTCCCATGGAACCCCCATACTGCAGACTGGCTGGCTCACCCTGAGCAACGAGGAAACACAGAGTGTGAGTTAGGAAAAAATGTGGAGATCTATGCAAACTCCTTGGCTACTTGCAAGCAAACACATTACCACAGGCTTTGTCCTTCATTAAGGGTGAAAAAAAAAAAAACCCTTGCAGCTCCATCCTCACCTGGAGAAAGCTGGTTAGCCAGCACAGAGAACATCATCTGCAGGGTCATTAACGCTTGTGTGGTTTTGTATTTGTTTTCCATCCTAAGATGAAAATCGTTTCCCAGGTAACTAGGGAAAATATTCAAGTGTCGAAATATCAGGCAGGCAGGATATTTCAAATACTCGAGCCATTTGCTCCGGCTTCTGAGAGTTGCTTTTTTCAACTTCAGAGGCATCAGACCAAAGGGGAGGGACTTTCTCCTCCGGCGGCGGCATCTGACCCTCGAGAGTCCACCAGCCTGGCGACACTATTTTAGTCTCACATACAGAACTCCAATCTAGCAACAGTCACCTTGTGTCACTACGACTTTTTCCTTTCTTAACTTTCCACAGCCGGTGCCTGGCACAGTGCTTGGGCACAGCAGGTACCCATTCGGGTGACATCCAAGTCTAGCACTCAACCTCACCAGGAGGGTCTTCTCTTCAGGATAGCTTGCCCAGCTGGGGATCTGAACAGCGACGCAACGGTGGTCTTTCTGTAGCAACTGCTAAGTGTTTCGGAGATTAACACAGCGGGCAGCATTCTCTGCCTGAATCCTAACACCCTGAACACCCAGGAAGACGTTCTGATGGGTCACGGGAAACCCTCCCTAGGATTCAGACACCTGGAGGTGGATCCAGAATTTCCCCCAATATTTTCCCCATACACCTGCTCCCAGAATCTTCTTCCAGGAACAGCCTCCACTCCATGGGTTGTTGATATCAAAGGAAAAAGAGCAGACCTTTCCAGCTGGGCTCCGCATGGGACCTGCAGCTTTCCAAAGGGCTTCCCTGGGCCTTCTCCAGTGAGCGGTCTCATTTCCAACACCTGCGTGTGCTCTAGACATGTTGGCCAAAGGCAGGTGGCCATGGGACAAGGAGAGTGTCGGCCCAGACCACCTTTCCCTCCTGACTCAGGGCCTTGGTTTACAGTTTCTTCATTAGGATCTACGCCCCTCTGCCTACAGTGGTCCCTTGTCATTCTGTAGAACATCTGTGTCCACGCACACACATGCACATTCTTTCCAATATTCATTCCCCCCCCCCTTACTCACATACACACACACTCACACCAGGGAAGGGTGGTTCACGTATGTGTTAACAGTACAAGAACAAATTCCTAGAGCACAAGTGACACATTGATTCCATTCACAAATGGATCCTGGTGAAACTTCAGAGATGAGCGGGACATGGACCAACATGGTTTTTCTTTGGAGGGGGGGAACTATATATATATATAAAATTACGCATGTTCCTAGGTTTCAATCCCTACTCCCATAAAAATGAAAAAAGAATCATGCACGTTTATTAAGAAAAGTAAAAAACCTACAGAGAAATGTAAATAGGAAAGTGCTAATTATTTACTGTCTCATAATCTAATGTTAAACAGTTCCTGGCACTGGACTCCACTGTACATTCCCCAAAGAGCCGTTGGTCCATGTTCCCTGATACACAACACCCAGGCTGCAGCTGGGCGCCAGCCACGGGAAGTGTAAGCTGTGCTCTGCCCAGCTCATTCCCAGCCAGCTCTGGCCTTGAGTCTAGGATCTCTCCCCAGTTCCTTGCATGCCTGCCCGCTCTTGAGCATAAGCCATAAATCAGCTGGGGCCACTTTCTGCCCTTGGTGCTTCCGAGTGTCAGGGGAACGAATTTGCCTTTTCCTGCTCTGCTCCTAAGGCCTGTGCCTCCAGGTTTGTGTTACGATGTTATTTTTTTTTTTTTTAAGCAACAGAAATCTGGTCAATGATTTGTAGCAACCATCGCTGTACCCTGTATGCTGGAAGCTCTGAGTGGCCCTTCAGAGAGCTGCAGAAACCTAGCAAATTGGTCTTATGCCCTTGCCACGATCCGTGACAGGCCAGCATCAGGCCGAGCTGAAATCAGGTGTGGTGATTAAAAGATTAAGCCGATACCGAGGAGATGTACAGCGTATAAACTAAAAGCTTTGAGGGGAACTGAGCTCAAGAAAAACAATGAAAGGAAATTGAGCTTGGGAAGAAGAAAGCTGTTAGCAGACCCTTCGCTTGAACCCCATCAGCACTGCTGAGATTCCCTTCACATCCATCTCCCTGTACGGGCTCACGCTAGCCTTCAGGCCAAGCTGGAATACAAATGCCAGCAACGGCATGAGCGGTACAAACCCTGACCAGTGTTCTCTCGGCCTGACCTCTGCGACTGGGTGTCACACGCATCTCCCAGGAGCCCCACATCTCAGAACCTCCCACCAGCCTCTACTTTCCTCCTGTTGGTGGCGACTTCTGAGCCACGAGAGGATGGTCACCAGCTGCACACCCAGCCCTGCACGTCAGTGGGGCATGTGACCATGTCTCCAGAGAATGGAGCTCAGCGCTCACCCAGGCCTCAGTGAGCCCCACTCCCTGTGTCTTGGGCCCAATCTTTTGCCAGCTCGCAGTCAGTCCTCTGCATTCTTTCTCCAGTGATCCCTCCTTCATGCCTCCCCTCGCCCAGCCTCATCCAACCACCACCCACTCATCTGCAGCCAGTGTTTCTCTGACTCCCCTACCCTTCCCTCTCTCAACATCCAAGTGGGGGCAGAAGCAATGACTCAGTGGGCAAAGTGCTTGCCACACAAATATGAAAATGAGAATTCAGACTCCCAGGCAATCCCCAAGAACGGTGGGCAGGCATGGCACCACCACCTGTAACTCCAGCACTTGTGGGGTGCAGGCAGGAATCCCCAGAGACAGTGGAGTCTGCGTGCCCCAGATACAACGAGAAACTCAGCTCAACAAATATAGTGGGACAACAGAGGAAGACATTCAACACCAATCCCTGGCCTACGCACGCACGCACGCACGCACGCACGCACGCACGCACGCACGCACGCGTATTGGCACCCAGGCACACGTGACCGTGAGCCCAATCACAGATGAGCAAACACACCTGTTCCCATGATCTATGTATCTATCCCTCCAACCACACCACTTCTTCCTCATCACCCTGCCACAAAAATCCACGTGTTGAGAAAACCAGCTCCTCCTCCTCTATTCTTCAAAATTATTTTCAGAAATTTGATCATGAGCTTGTAATCTCAGCACTTAGGAGGCTGAGGTAAGAGGACAGCAAACCGGAGGCTAGCCTGGGCTACATAGCAAAGAGTGTCCCAAAAATGTAAACACTGACTGCAATGAGTGTTGGGGGATATTTTGACTACACTGTGAAACTTGGAGACTGTGTTAATAAAATTAACCTTGGATGGGGAGGGCAGCGACTGCCTAACAGGAATACTGATAGAGAGACGCAGAGGAAGGAATAATGAGGGGCCTAGAGACTCAAGGGTTTCGTTTTGTTTGGGATGAGTGAAGAGACCCTTCTCTTGCTGGGTCTCCACCCAAAGAGGGAGGTCAGCTGGTTGCTTCTCGGTTTCTCTGATTTAGTAGGTTTTCACTCCAACATCTGACTCCCAAGTCTTTACTGGTAAATAAAAGGACAGAGACCGAGTTAAAACCTACATTTGGCAGCTGTGGCCTAGCGGGTGCAGGCAGGACCTGAAATCCTGCCAGGCCAAGGTCTCAGCGTCAGGTCAGGTGGCAGACAGTGGTTAAAATCTCAGTAGATCCAGGTGCTGCCGCTAAGCTGTCAGAAAAATAACAGATGGATCTGGGTGCCATACTTCAAGTTGAAGTTGTGTCTTATGCTACACTGGAAAACTTTGGGGAATGATTCTATCAGGACCTTTGAGTCCTGCCTTCTCTGTCCTCCCCTGGGACTTCATCACAGGCACAAATACTGGACTTTCTGCTACAGTCCTATGGACTGTATGTAGTCCTATGGACACTGTAGCCCAGGTCTGCTTCTCTCTATGGTCCAGCTTGGGTAACTTGTTGCATCCTCAACTTGCTGTTTCTGTTCTCTTGACTTCTCCTATTCAGTCCAGCCAGTGAGAGCTGATCTCAGTTAGGATGGCTTTCACTTCTCAAAATTCCATGCACGATTAAAAACTTAAACATGAGACTAGAAACTATTTTTAAAAATTGGAGAAATACTGCATAGCATTGGCATGAGGGATGATTTTTAAAAAAAAAAAAAAAAAAAATCTGATCCCCAAAGCACAGGCAACAAAGCAAAAACATGAATAAGATCACATCAGACACAAAAGCATTTGCAAGCAAAGGAAAAAGGGACAGTGTGAAAAGGTAGCCTGCAAGCTAGGAGAGAATGTTTACAAACCATGTATCTCATAGGAGATTAAGATCCAAAATATGAAAATAACTCAATAGCAACAACAAACAATAAAGAGTGAAAAAGTAGATTAGGGACCTTGTTAGCACCTCTCAAAAGAACACACACAAAAACATTCATAATCACTAGGAAACGGAACTTTAAAGCAGGGGTGAGCATCGATCTTATACATGTCAGGATGGCTCTGATCAGATTTGAGATGACTTGTTGGCGCGGGTGGCAGGGGGTGGGACTTTCAAATGACACTGGTGGGGGCGGGGTTAGAATAGCTGTCATGGAATCCTCTATGGAAATTTTTCAAAAACCTAGTCTGGTGGAGCAATCCCTCTTTTCCTATTTCTTCTAAAGTACTTCATCTGTTTAATGAAGAGATGCACGAACTCTCGGCTTCCTTGGAGCGTTCTTCCCAATAGCCACATTATAGAAATTAGTGTAAATGCCCATCAGCCAATGCTGGATAAAGAAAACACTAAGTGGAATACTACTCAGCCTTTTAAAAAAAGGAAACCTCATCATCTGGGACAACATGGCTAGAACTTGAGAATATTATGTTAAGTGAAATAAGCCAGACACAGGAAGGCACATCCATGTTTTCCCTTACACATGGCATCTCAAACAAGTCAACTCACTGAAGCAGAATGCAGATGGTGCTGAAAGGCAACAGAGTGGACACAAAAGAGCGAGCCGGCGAAGGGTGCTGAGAGGTCCTCGTCGTCGTTTACGCTACTGCAGAGTTTGGTGTGTATTGTTAACGACAGCATAGTAGAGATGTCATAACTGCTGAGGACATTTCAGATGTCCTCTTTACAAAAAAAAATGACAGGTATCTGAGATGAAGGACAGTTTGTTTAAGCACTCCACTCTGTACCCCAGAACTAGACATTAGGACAACTTGTTGACTCACAATAATTTTAATATTTAAAAATAAAATTTCCAAGGCTTAGCGGTAGAATACTTACTTGCCATGTGCAAGGCCCTGGTTTATATCCCAGCATTACACAGATAGAGATAGAACACTGATAAATAGATAACTGGTAGATAGAAAGGCAGATAATATATGATAGATAGATAGACAGAGAGATAGATAGATGGTAGGTAAATGATTGGTAGATAGACAATCAATTAATTTATAGATGGATGAGTAATGGATCAATAGATGGCAGATAGATGGTTGAGAGATTGATCGACGATGGATAACTGAGAAAATTTCCAATTGTTGAGCCCTTTTCATCTATTTCTTGATTAAGATCTGTTCTCGTTGCTTTCGAGCTTATTGGTAGTTACTTATTGAGGCACTTTCACGATGGGGGCTTCTAAAGCTTCACTGGGTGTCTCTCACCTCTTAGTCAGCTTCGTGCGGGCCTCCATCCATTGTCCTTCTCCATTCAGCAGATCTTCCTGGCTCTCGTGACTGAGTCTGTGCTAAGCCTGCACATCGTAGGCATTGTGTTATGAACAAAGATCTTATTTACGGCTTCCATTTAACTGTCTTCTTTTGACATGCTGGAGTCGGAGAGAGGCTTTTCCCTCATCATGCTCAGCTGGGGACAAAAAAGTCCCCATTTGCTCTCCACTGAGGAAAGGGGAGTCATCAGTCCTTTGGGCAGGACGGTGGCGGTTCCCGCTCTCCAGCATGTCTCCACTGGCATTCCCCTGCTGGGAGGGCAAAGGAGAAACATGAAGCATGGCATGCTCCCCAGTTCGTCATGTGGCCGCCACTGAGTCCACAGGTGGGGGCAGACCAGAGGGAATTTGTGTCTTTGTCTCTGCGGATGGTAGTACGAGTCTGTATGACTATTCTCAGGGGAGGGAAGGAACATCTTACTGCTGCTGGGTAAGGGCGAAGGCCTGTCTCAGTTAAGCAATGTCCCTTACAAACAATCCAATCAATCGCTGTTCATTTAGGAATGAAGAATTGGGTGGACAGTGGTGACACACACCTTTAATCCCAAAACTAGGAAGGAGAGGCAGATAGATCTGTGAGTTCAAGGCCAGCCTGTCTACAGAGTGAATTCCAGGACAGCCACAGCTACACAGAGAAACCCTGTCTCGGGAGGTGAGGAAAGGGGAGATAAAGAATTAGTGACATAGCAATGAGCAATTACTACTGGCGGACAAATGGCGAGCCAGTGGCCATGACGCCAAGACCACTTGTCTATACACTGAAGAACTCTCTGCCCAAGGAGAACACCAGCCCCCTGCCCAGCGAAACAAGGAAAAGAAACCTCACTGGCCGAAGGACAACAGCTGCCTCCCTTCACATCCTGCCAGCCCCCAGGCCAGAAAGCACACATGGCTACGTGCCAACACCCCCTAAACAACACAAACACACGCTTGCCCAAGTCGAGTTTCCATCCAACACATACAGCAAAAGCAAGTTCGGGAGCCAAGAACCACAGCCTCACCATCACCTTCAGGGCTGGTGGTCTCCCATCTGGAGAGAATCCTGCTTTCCTGCCCATTGGAATCTCTGAAAGCAAGATACACCCAGGAGCTGGGGAGATAGGAGAAGCAGCCCACAGGCTAGGCAGCCCCTCCCAGCTGGAGAGCTGGGTCTGCGGCCAGCTGGAGCCTTGGTCCATGGAGCTGGGGCCTCTCCTCTGGCCCCAACCAGCCGTCTACACAGAGCTACATTTTGTCCAATAAGGGTGAGCTGGTGACCCGGGCGGGGAACTCGGCTTTCCAACAGCCTTTGTTTTTGTTTCCATTTAAAAAGGTTAGTGACTTTATTACATGTGGAAAGAACCAGAGAAACAAGCTCAAAGAGGCTCAGCATGTTTTTGGAGCTGACCAAAAACACAGGACTTTTGAGTCTCGTTGGGAGGAAAGGGAACAAGTTTATCCTGCATTCACCATGTGCCAAATACAAGCCTGGGAGTGCCTTCTGTGCCCTCCCCTGGTAGATTCAGCCAGAATCAAGTCCAAATTCCTTACCACAGACCATCAGGAGGTCAGGAGTCAGAGCTACTGGACTCCAGGATCAAATACAATGAGAGACCAATGTATAAAGAAGTTCCCTTTCAATCAGCAACCAAGACACCATATCACACATTCATCCATCAATGTTCTTGGGATGGCTGGCTCATGGGCATCCCCACTACCACCAGCCATATCCATGGCCACTCAAGTCTCTCATATGAAATGCATGGTATTTGTATATAACCTATGTATATCCTTCCATATGCTTTAAATTACTCCTGGGGGTATATACATTATCTCACACAGTGTAAATGCTATGTGAGTGGCGACCTTATAGAAATGGCATGGTATATGCATATGACCTATGCACATCATCCTGCCTGTGCATCTTGAACTATTTCTGGATTGCTCACAATGCCTCATGTACTGTACATGTTGTGTAAATGGACACTGCCTGTACTATACATCTCTAGTAAACAAAGACAAGAACGAAGGTCTGAACATGTTCAATACTGACAGAAAACTTTAAAAATATTTTTAATCTGAGCCAGACAGTGGTGGCATACACCTTTGATCCCAGCCCTCGGGAGGCAGAGGAGGGGGAATCTGTGTAAGTTTGAGGCCGGCCGGGTCTACAGAGCGAGTTCCACAGCGGCCAGGACTACACAGAAATCGTGTCTTGAAAACCAATAATAAAAATAAACTATATAGATATATTCAATCTGCAGTTGGTTGCTTCTTGAGAGGGTGTAGTATATTACTGAAGTCATTGGATGCTAAGAATTTTGAAAGCCTCTAATTTTTTACTCACCACAAAAACATACTCAAAGTATGATAAATTATATTATGACAACTACTTAAGTTGATACCCCCAAGCTCATAAATAACCAAATTTTTTGGCTAAAACTTATGAACTAGATGCTCAGGGACACTGGAACATCTATGATTTCCGTGGACTCTCTGGGACACTGCCGTGGTTTAATGGGAGATGTCCCTATACATTTGTATATTTGAACTTGGTCCCCATTTGGTGCTGTTTGGGAAGGTTGTGGGACTGTTCAGGGGCAGAGCCTTTCTAGAGGAAGTAGGCTACTGGGGGTGGTCGGAATAGTCAGGCTCCACTTCCTGTTCTCTTTCTGCTTCCTGACTGTGGATGCAGTGTGACCGGCCAGTTTCCTGCGCCTGCTGCCACTCCTTCCTCACTTATTGCCACATCGTCCTGGCCAAGCTGGCATCGTCCTCCTGAACTAGAAGCCAGATGGCCCAGTCCTCTATTCAAATGCTCCTTGTCAAGAGTTTGTCACAGCAATAATACAAGTTACTCACACGGATATGTTCACAGTCATTCTTCCTGGCATTGAAAAAGTCTTCAATAGTGTGGTAACCTAGACAGGAGTCAGTAAACTTTATTGAACAACAAACATAATGTGCATGTGTGCGTGCGTGCACACGCACGCATGCATGCATGCATGCATGCATGCATGCATTCATGAGAGAGACAGAGAAAGAATGTGGTAGGACACGTGGACATGTGATGTAGATGCTGGGATGATGAAACTGCCATCACATTATCCATAAAGCATTTTAAAGGAGATTTTATTTTTATGTATATGTGTGAATGTCTATGTACACAGGTCCCCAAAGAGGTAAGCAGTTACCGGCAGTTTGAACCACCCCGTGTGGATGCTGGGAACTGAACACCAATCGTCCGCAAGAGCAGCCAGGTCTCAGAACCACTGAGCTGCCTGCCTCTCCAGCCCCTGAAGTGTTAATGGACTGCATCAACGACCCTGTCTGTGGCTTCACACATGCTCAAAAGGCAGCACTAATAGGTGAACTAGGGACTCATGTCCTGCAAAGCCTAGCTGCCAACTCTGATGCTTGTAAGGAACACGCTGCTGATCCCTGCCTGGCACCATCAGCCAGACAGTGGTTCTAGCCAGGCTGAGAACACAGCAAGAAGGAGAAGGGTGACCACAGAAGCAACCTCAGCCTCTGACAGAGCAAAGGAACCACCAGGGCATGCTACGAGGAGGCCATGTTAAGAGATACCGCGAACTAGAAGCAACGTCAGTCACAGCCAACATCACTGTGTGCGGAGGCTGTGTTGTGTCACGCGCATGCACACACTGCATTCCATTCTGGGGTGGGGTGGGAAGACTCACTCATGAGGGTCTCAATTCCGAGAGGTTATCAAGGCTATGGCGTTCTCATAACGTATAAATGGCTTCCAGTTCCTCTCACCCCACCTCTCCCCCTCAGTCTCCTCCTACTGGGTCTTACCTCCCATCCCGTCTCTCTAAAGTCCCAGCACTGAGTCCAGTGCCTTTCATCTGGGTCTGCTGGGCTGTTCACTATGGTTCTTATAATGACTTCCCTCTCACCTGCCCCTGCCCAAGGCTGTAGGAACCACCATGCTCTTAGGCAGAAACACCATCTCACAGTCAGGGGTTTTCGTGCTTATTAAGGAACATAGTAGGCCCTCCGTGTCAGCTTTAATTTGAACGTGCCTCTCTTAATGTTTTTTTCTTTGAAAAGATTTGTTCTTATTCCAAATTACATGTATGTGTAGCAACAGGCACCTGAGTGCAGGCGCCTGGGGAAGGCAAGGTTGTAGGACCCCAGGAAGAACTGGAGTTCCAGGCAGTTGGGAGTCACCGTGTGGGTGCTAGGACAACTGGGGTCCTCTGCAAATCAGCACATGTTCTCAAGCACTGAGGCCTTTCTCCAGCCCCACATGCTAAGTCTTTGTCCCCAGTTGGTAATGCTATTGGGAGGGGGCAGAACCCTTAAGAGGTGGGCACTAGTGGAAGAAGAAAGGTCACATGGGACTTAACTTTGTAGGCATATTGGGATCTGATCCCCTCTCTTTGCTTCTTGGCCACCATGAGGTGAAAACCTTCCTCTACCATATGTTCCTGCCATGTGTGCTGTGGTGGTGCCACAGACAAGAAACAATAGGATCAAGCAACCATAGGCCTCTGAAGCTCTGAGCCCAAACAAACCATTATTCCTGATAGTTGATAACCTTGGTTATTTTGTTACAGTAACGGAAAGCTAATACAGGCTCATGAGCAAACACTAGGCTGTCCCCACTACTTTTTCTAGCTGTACAGAGATTATTGAGCCATTGTACAAGAGAACAAACTGATTCTCAACTGATGCTGTCCAAAGCCATGCAAGCAGCAGGGTGTGGAATCCACACACTCTGCAATGCATGGTATTGCTCCCTGGAGAGAGTCAGGAGCATGAATGAATCGATGCACAGCATTGTCCATATGGAGTCAGTCACATGTGTGAGCATAATCTAGGAAGTTGCCAGCACCTTCCTTCAAGGACCCTCTGTGAACACTGACATCATTTCCTTCCCTGGATTTCAGAAAGTCCCCACCCCACAATGTGTCTCCCTGCCTGCTAAGTGAGGGTGTTGAGTTCCTCTAACCTGAGCCCTGAAGAAGAAACAACCAGCAAGAAGGAAGGACTGGGCAGTCGATGAGCCCTCTTCTGCTTCTGGTGCTCACACAGGCCTCCAGGAGCTTGCTCTCTGTGGGGTTCTTGTGTACCATGGGTCAGTATGACCACCAGGCGACCATGTGGCCTGGATCTAATTTCCAAGGCAGAACATGAGATGAGAAATAGATAAAGAAAAGCAAATTGCATGCCTTTCCTGGTGTGCTGATTTTAGAGATTAGGAAGAAATAAAAAAAACTAGCTCCTAACACAGGGTAGGGAGGGCTATGGAGATCATCACTATACTTAAGAAATGGGAATCCAAAAGAAGTTTAAAAGGGGTACTAGAAAGGTCGCTTAGCAGTTAAAAGTACTCACTGATCTTTCAAAGGACCTGAGTTCAGTTCTCAAAACACACATCAGGTAGTTCACAACATTCTGCAGCTCCAGGGGTTCTGACACCGTCTTCTGGCCTCTATTGGCACCCACATACACATGTATATACTCACACGCAAACATACACAGAAATAAAAAGTAAAGAACTCTGCTTTATAATTGTTTGAAAATGGGAAATATTTACACAGACTCATGTTAGCCAAAAAGACAAATGTGCATCAGCTAAGTTATAGCATGAGCTTGTCTGGGGCTGGGAGATGATGGCTCAGTCAATAAGGGGCTTGCTGAACACGCATGAGGAGCTGAGCTGACATCCCCAGCACATGCATGAAAAGCCAAGAATGATGGTCCACCTCAGCCATGCCAGCGGTGGAGATGTGGATACTGAGGGTGCCTGGGAACTGCCAGCCAGCACAGCTGAATCAGTCACCTGCCAGGCTGAGTGAGAGACCCTGTGTTCTGTTAGGGTTTTTGTTTTTGTTTTTATCAACAAGGGTCATCCAGGAAGAAGAAATTTCAGTTGAGACAACGCCTCCATCACATTGGACTGTAGGCAATTCTATAGGGCATTTTATTGATTAGTGTTTGATGTGTGAGGGCCCAGCCCACTGTAAGCAGTGCCAACCCTGGGCAGATAGTCCTGGGAGGTGTAAGAAAGCAAGCTGAATGATCCAGTAAGTGGTATTCCTCCATGGCTTCGGCTTCAGCTCCTGCCTCCAGGTTCCTGCCTTGAGTTCCTGCCCTGACTTCCTTCAATGATGGAATGTGATCCATCAGGATGTGCAAGCCTTTGGTCATGGTGTTAATCACAGCCTACCTCAAAAAAATACCTACCTCAAAAAAAATCTACCTCAAAAAAAATAAGGTGGGAGGGTACTTGAGGAAGACTCCTACCATCATACTCTGGCCTACACACACACACACACACACACACACACACACACACACACACACACACACATACACCATACATACATACCAAAAACATATAAGCATATACAAAGGCAAGAACAGATCATCAGAGGAAGCTGGCTTACTGTGCATATATGAGAGATGGAGTCTGGTTTTGGGGTTTGTTTGTCTGTTTGTTTCATTCACTAACTGCTGTTTGTTCCCAGAGTACCCATTTGGAGCCAGATGCCAGCCACTCTGCTGTACACCTGCTATGTGAACCTCCACTGTCTGAGCTATGGAACAGGTTGATGTCTGGCTGGCCCTAGAGGACCTGTTCACACAGGAAAAGCCAGCACCTGGTGTGGGGCTCTGTGCACAGCAGCTCCCTCTCTCTCAGCTGGCAAGGGAGCCTCTGCACTTGTAGCAGAGTCAAGGCCTGGGCCTGACTATGGCATCCTAAGTGAAACAGGGATGGACCAGAGTCTGCTCCGGACTCTCCTTGGAGCCAAAGGCTGCACCAATACACACTAGTAACAAGACTTCAGACCTTACCCTACAGGGTTGGGGATGTAGCTCAGTAGTAAAACACTTGCCTGGCATGCCTGATCAGGCCCTAGGTTCAATCCCCAGTACCACCAAACAAGAAAGAAACAAAACAGTAAGAACAAAAAATGTGCATCATGGCTCTACCTGGCCTTCACCCGATAACTAGCCACAAGCTCTTCGTGGCTCCCAGGAGACCTCACATCCACGGAGGGCATTGGCCCTCCTACCAAACATTAGGTAAGTGTAACTTATCAGCGCCAATCTAGGATGAGGTGATGGGAGCTCAGGGAAGCTAGAACGGGGGAGATGCTCAGGTCTGCATCCTAGCCAGACGATCTCCACAACTCCTGATTTTGCAATCTTTTCTACTCGCATCCACTTGGCCTGGAGTTCCTGGGTCACACAGCAAAGCTAGCAAGGAGCAGAGAGGAGCAGAACTGACCTAAGCCACCACAGAAGTCCAGGCTGACAGCACTGTCCAACTCACCAACATTCTGTGCATGGAGGCAGAGGGCAAGGGGCTGGAGGTCTAATCAAAAGGGCAGCAGGAGGCCATGGGACCAGCAACCGAGGGTGGAACCAGAATTTAAAGCATGCAGGGTCAGGGGTCAAACAAGCCCGATCAATCACAGAGTTAAGTCACTTCACAGAAGTGAGTCTCAGAGCCCCGGAGGAGGAGGAGAAGCTTCTGTCCTGAGGAAGGGTGGTCTGGGACTCACAGGGATAGGTGAGAATAAAAAGAGAGCTCAGACTGAAGAGGCCTGGGCATGAGTCTGGGCCTGCTAGAAGCATTTTACAATGTCACAAATCTTCCCTAGGCCATAAGCTGCATTATTATGATACCCATTTTACAGGTGGGAGAATGGTAACACAGCGGTTAAAGACCTTGTTTGAAGCCTACAGTGTGTTGAGACCTAGGCTGGGACTCAGGGAGCTGGTTCTATTCTCCACACACATGCTGCTGCCACTGGTGTGGACAGGACTCCGTTGTGGAGGGACGGTAGCTAGCCCAGGGGCAAATGCCTTCTCTGTTTATCTTCCTGGAAATGACAGACTGTCGGAGGAACTGTTTCAGGAGAAAAAAAAAAAAAAAGCATCTTCAATAGCTGCAAATTTGCCACTTGCTGATATCATCAGCAGCTTTCCAAGGAGGCAAGTAAGTAGTCTTCCAGCAGTTGATGCGGCCCCGGGCAGCGGAAATCAATCATCTCTCTCATGATCTCACCTCAAAGAAAATGATCACAAAGTCAAGGCCCACAAGCATCCCCACAGTAGTCAGACACGTGGCTGCATCCCTGCCATAAATCAAAGGGGATGCCCAGCTTTTCATCAGATGCCTGAAGATAATTCCCCTGCCATTTCCCCCGCTCGATCGGACTCAGAGGGCCATAGCTAAAGGGTTAACATCTCATTTCCTCTTGTCTTTCAAGCCTTAATCCCCATCCTGAGCTGGGTGCATTCCAAGCCCACCTGGAGCAGGTCAAGACCAGCTCCCAGCCCATGACTGGTCCTTCATTTCCCCTGGCAGGAGATTAGATGAGGCACCCATTAATCACTCATTACCTCTGTCTTCCCTGCTGGTCAGGCCTCGGGCAGCCTGCCAAGGGGCCTGGGAGGGTGCTTGTGAGCTGTCCAGTGCCACCCTCCCGGGGACAAGACACAGAGGCACAAGCCTGGCTCCCGACCCTGTGGACCACACCCAAGCAGACGGAGAACACTGCCTATCTTCACCTAAGCTATCCTTCAGGCTCCCAGACCACAAGCATCTACTGCTTAGCTGAAAGATTAGGGAACGAAAGAGAAATAAACTAAGAATGACCACACTTTCCCTAAGACGACAATCACTGGGGAGAAAAGCCACTGCCCACCTGGTATTCGTGCCCTTCAGAGGACCCAGAGGGAAACTGGACAGGAAGTGGAGAGAAGACAGGATGCTGGATGGATGATTACCATAGTACAGCTGTGAGTTCAATGGCTGGGCTGGAGCACAGGGCAATAAGAGTCCTTCAGACAGAGCCAGATTATACACAAGTTTCTTCTGGAAGACGGCTAATGAGCACCCACTTCTGTCCAGCACTGATCGGTCAGGGTAGATAGGAAAAATGAGAAGTGACACTGAGCACCTACTATATGGCAAGGCTTTGCCTAAGGGGCTTCAAAGCCACGCTAGTCTCTAGGCCTCGCTAGCCCACTGTTCTATGTGAAGATGGGGGTGGGAGGAGGGCAAATATAAAGAACTGTTAAGTGAGAATCTGCCATGGGTCAGCCGCCACTCCAGATCGGCTGTGGCTAGCCTGGCCAGCTCTATCTGGAAGAGTCCAGTCTATATTGTGCCCCCACCAGCTTGGGGTTTTCAAACCAAGGTATTCTGATCTTTCTTCTTAATGCTTGTTCAGATTGTGGGTCGCAAGGGCTGGGTTTCAATGCTTTCAGGGAAAGCAAGAAGGATATGCTGTACTTTCAAAAACTTGTTTCAAAGGCCCCTTTAGCAACAACAAAATGTGGGGGTCGGGGGCCTCTCCTGAACTCACAACTCCAAGGTCCTCTGCCATAGATAGATAGATGGATGGATGGATGGATGGATGGATGGATGGATAGATAGATAGATAGATAGATAGATAGATAGATAGATAGATAGATAGATAGATAATGTAAAAGTCAGGCATAGTGATACATGTTTATAATACTAGTTCTGGGACAGGCAAACACAGGCATGTTCCTGGGACTCAGACTGACATCCTATGGCCTGTGTAGTACACATGCACACTTGCAAGCGTGCACGCAGCGCACACAACACACACACACACACACACACACACACACACACACGCGCGCACACACACACATAAGCCAGGACAGCTAAGCCAGGTATGGTAGCAAACACCCAAAATCTCAGTGTTCCAGTACCTGAGACAGAGGATGATCAGCTCAAGGCCAGTTGAGCTACATGTTGAGGCCTTGTCTGAAAGGGGTGGGGAGGGGGAGGGAAATGGCGAGGGAGAAAGGGGAGGAGGGAGAGAGGTAGAGACAGGGAGAGGGGGAAGAGAGAGAGACAGGGAAGAGCAACAAGCCATTTGTGATAGACTCTGCATCTGTCACTATAGTTTCATTCCTGGTCCAAAAGCAACCCGGGGCTGAGGTCTCCAAAACTCTGTGTGCCTAGGAAGGAATCAGTTTCTCCCTCTTCTGTACATGTGCACATGGCTATCCATATTCACTCATCCATCCCCCTCTGTTGTGTTCCTTTACTTCCGTCCTTTCTCCCTGGGTGGTCATTTATCAGCAGCTCTCCTCTCAGCCCCCGGAGGGCAGTGATACCGTCTTGCTCTGTATAAACCCCCAGCACACAGTAATAATCCCTGGCACACAACGAAAGTTCAGAAGTATTTTCTGGAGAAAAATTAAATGGAAGTGAATACTGGGGAGCCATTGTGATTTCTTGCAAGGAGATGTGGTGAAGTCAGAATTTCAGGAATATTAATCTGTCAGCATGAAAGGAGATGGATTACAATGAGGAGAGCCACCCATGGCTGGTAGTCAGGAGGGGAAATTGTTACTGTAATTTGGACATGGTTTAAGGTAGGGGCAGGCAAATAATTTGAGATATCATGAAGGAATGTAGAAAGGGCTTTGTGATAAATGAGCTATGCATGTAGGAAATGGGATGAGGGTGCTGGGGGGGGGGGGCACCTGAACACAGATACCAACAAGGATAAAAGTGATGCCCAGGAGAACAGTGTGGACGGTAGAGAAGGAAAGGCCGAGCCCAGGCTCTGTGGGTAACAGACATGATTGCTAGATAAACAAAAACTTCAAGTCCTGACCTTCCTCCTGAACTGTATTCTGTTTTCTTCCCTTCCCACCTGGCTATGAGACTTCGCCCATGGCACAGAGGGTGAGACCAGTGGTGCCCTGCTGTGGGCTGGGCATGGAGACCACAGGAGCCCAGTCACCACCACAGCGAGGCCAATGCAATCACTTGTGTTAGTAGTGGTTCCTCATACTCTCGTCACCCAAACTCATTCTGCAGGCCGGGCCTTTGGGAATTCCCTGCTCCAGCCCTGCAGAGGTTTATGGGAAAGCCCCAGGACCCTCATCTGCTTCCTCACATTAATTTCCAGGTTATGATTGCGTTTTTTCAAAGGAATTCAACGATGGTGCCAACAAAAATCTATAGGAATTGAGTAGGGCTACATTTAAATCACATTTTTTGTTTAAATGTTTGCTCCTTTGTACACAGAGACCCAGTTAAGATTCTCTCAGGTCCAGTAACCATGCCCCTTCCATCTCTACCAGGTCAGAGACACCCATGATGTCAAAGATAACAGAGTGGCTCTAAAAGGTGTCAGATCTTGGCTGATGTCTGGGTGTCTCAGATGCAAAGGACGTTGGACATGATAATTCTTTGGCGTTCTGAGCTACCTGTTTCACCTACTCCAAATTCTAATAGGCTTCAGTTCCTCAGATCCAAGGCTTCCATTCACCTACTGCCTGCAAAAGGGCGGGGGAGACACTGGTGAGGGATGCACTTTTAACGGCACCTGGGGGACTACTTAAAACCTCACTAGACCCCATAATTCCGCATGCTAAGTGATTGCCCCGAAAGCCTCTCCCCAAGATACAGCTGAAGCTATTTCTAAGAAAAATGAAACTTCCTTTACAGATCTCCCCCACTTCAAGGTGAGCAAGTTGGTCAAAAGCTAATTCTTCAGTCCTATGAGAGAGCCACAGTTCTATGAGCCGCACCTGGTGTATCCCAGGCTGACAGACACAGCAGATCCACCGGAGCTAGCAATGACACGGGGTTGCAATGACTAACGTGACCTGGGGCTCTGAGGCTTTCTAGAAACCAGAGTGATGGAGGCCCCGTGCTGGGGCTCTGAGGGCGCTGACACACATGCCACCAGCCATCCCAGGCTAAGCAAAGGGAAGCAAGGCTGGGGTGGGGGTACAAGGGCAGCATGTGCGACTCAGGAGTTTCCCTCTGAGCTGAGCAGTTCGCTGCTTCCCCCACCCCTAGGTGGCCTGGCCCTAGAGTTAAGGGTCAGGGATGAAGACTAAAGGCAGAGCAGGCCTCCAGGAAACCCAGGAAACGGGAAGAGAAAGGGAAAGAGGAGGGGAGGGGAGAAGTGAAAAGGAAAGGAAGAGGAAGAGTAAAGGGGAAGTGGAAGATGAAAGGAAGAGAAAAAGAAATGGAAAGAGGAGGGGAGGAAAAGAGAAGGGGAAATGGAAGAGGAAGAAGAAGGGAAAGTGGGAAAGGAAGGGGAAGAGGAAGGAAAGAGAAAGGAAGAAGCAGGTACAACGTCCCGAGCTGCCGCGGACCCCCCGACATACCCACGCGCGCCAGACTGCGTGGCCGCCCCGGGCTCCGGAGCGCGGCGGGCCGGGCTGCGCGATCTGCTCACCTGGGCTGGTCCCGGAGCGTCCGCCTCCTCAGCCCCGCGTGCTTCCTGAGCGCCGCCGCATGGACGGCCGCCCGCCCCGCACGGGCTCCCGCTGCGCCCCGGTGTGTCGGGTGCGCGGGCGGCAAGCGAGTGCCCAGCGCGCACGGCTCAGGCGCGGAGTCTGCGGGCGGAGAGCGCGGTCCGCGCGCCCTGCCCTCCCGCGCGGCCTCCCGCTGTCACCTCCAGCCGCCCCTGCCGCCCCCTGGCGGCCGCCTAGGGGAGAGCCGGCCCTGGCCCACCCCGCCTCCCCGGAGATGAGGGACCCTCTAAAGCCGTGATCCTGCCTGACCCCTGGGAACCTTGAGAAGAGACATCCACCAGGAGAGGCAGGGGAGGGGAAGACGGTCTGGACCAGAGGCTAGAGGACTGGAGGCTGGACAGTAGTAACCATGGAACTTAGAGGGGACCCGGGCTGGCTAGGGTCGTCCATGGGAGAGCAAAGGCGAAGGCAGAGAGGACCAGAGCCTGAAAGTCAGAGCTTGTCTTCATAGTAGCCAGCGGTTTGTGGGAGCTTTAAGGGCATCCTTGAGTATTGAAGAATAGCCATTCTGGCTGCAACCACGGGTTTGAGGCTGGTTTTCAGTGAAGTTTTCCTTTCTGACTCCAGGGTGAGAGGCCATCCCTAAGAGAAAGACTCCCTGAGAACCAGAACAACTCGGCTCTTAGCCTTTGATCTAAGGTCCTCAGGCTGGGCGGCAAGCGCCTTTGCCTGCTAAGCCATCTCCCATTGCCAGTTTCTTGAGTCCAAACACAATGCTAACATGTTTCAGTTCAACCCAAGTGTCTAGAGCTGGGAGAAAGAAGTAAGAGTGAGAAAATGTCCCTCCTTTCCTAAAGAGGACAGGACGACCTTAAACAATTGAAGATGCATCCAGGCACAGGACTCTTTCTCTTGATGTCAATCAGCCTGTTTGTTTATGGCTGCCTCAAAAGCCTGCCTGCAGGGGGTGTTTGGAAAGGGCAGGTGTACCTGTGTGCTGAGGTGGGTGGCGGCAGAATGCAGGCGCCCTGCCTTAGAGCCAGGCCACATCAGGGGTGGGTGTGGTGTGCTTTGTAGGAGCAGGGGGGGAGGGGAGGGAAGAGCGACAGCAAAGATACCCCACCAAGGGAAAAAAATAACAAAGGGAGCTGGGAAACATAAGAGATGAGGCCAAAGAGGGAGAACAATTTTGAGTGCCTGGCACCTGGGTACAGCCGGGGCTGACTGAGTCCACCTGGTTCAAACAAACACATTTTGATGAGAGGCACCTGGTGTCTGGGGTCCAGCTCCAGTGACTCAAATAGATCTTCAAACTAACTGGTTTCATCCATTTAAACTGATAAGCAGCCTACACCTGCAATCTCAACAGTTCAGAGCAGAGAGCAGGAGGATCAGGGGTTCGAGGTCATCCTTAACTTCATATCCAATCTGCAGCTAGCCTGAGCTACATGAAATTATGTTTCAGACAACATAGTCAAGTTTAGGAGTACAAGCCTATAGTCCCAGTTACTAGGAGGCTAAGGCAGGGCGATTGAAAGTTCAAATCCAACCTGGACAACTTAGTGAGCTACAGTCTTAAAACAAACAGTGTAAACATGGCTTGGGGTGTAGTAGAGGGCCCAATGTCTGCCTGGCATGTATGAGGCCATGGGTCTGTCCCCAGCACCAACAGAAATAAATAATTCTTAAAGGACAAAGGGTGTTTATTAAACCGGATGTGGCAGGAGGAAAGGACATAGGTTTCTTTATTGCTTTACTTTTTTGAAGAAATGTTGGCTTTAAAGCTGCAAAGAGAATAAAGAGAATAAATAATCTCCTTATATCCCTCCCTCTCCCCTCTCCTTCCCTCCTTCCCCCTCCTCTAATGTCAACCCATCACATAAACCAAAGTGCATTGTTAGTGACCAGACTCACCTGACCCAGGCCAGCTCTCAGAAACTGATTCTGATCCACTTAAAAAGTGTTCAGTCTTCTGAACATACCGTCTCGTGTCACAGAACATTCTCTTTATTCAGCCTAAACTAGCCAGTGAGCTGGGGAGATGGCTCAGAATTTAAAAGTGCTGGCTGCTCAGTTCCCAGCACCCATATTGGGCAGGTCCCAACCTCCTGTGACTCCAGCTCCAGGGGACTTGACACCCTCTTCTGCCCTCTGTGGGCTCTGCACACACATGACAATCACTCACACAAGCATACATGTACACAATAATAAAAACTCACCTTTAAAACAAACCCCAGTCATTATAAGCTTTAACATAAGAGCACTTTAAATATTTATATTAAGGTAGTAGGCTTCCCTTTTCCCACCAAGTATTTACTGTTACACACCTCTTTATCAACACACGTACATAAGTATGTATGAGTAAGATGGGGGAGGATTTTGTCCTCATGTATGAAATAAACTCCTCACCCTAGCTGGGGTAAGAAGGGCAGGTGCTTCAGACTGCAGTCATGGGCCAGCTGCTGCCCCTTGGCCCTAGTGTCTGCCTAAGAAGTCAATGCCATCTATAGATAACATTTTGGGTGGTGGGACATATCACCTCCTAAATCAGCCCATACTGTGCTTGAAGCTCTCTGTTAGAAGACCCCTTTCAGTCTTTAGCTGAAGCCTCTCCCTTGTGCCTACTACCCACTGGTCCTACAGGTGGCCCCTAAAATTGGTAGGGAAAAAAACACCCACAATCCTTCCATGATGTGTCAGTTCTGTACATGGAGGAGAGCCCCTGGACATACCTGTGTCCCCGGCATAATTACGCATTCATGTTTCTCCAGAAGGATGGGAAACAATGTAGTCATCCTGCGAGCGATGCCATCTCTTTGAGACTGACTGCCCACTTCAGAAAGCTACAGGCAGTGTGGTCCGCCATGCACCCCCATGGCTGGAGGTTCAGAGATCACTTGCGGTAAGGCTGCCTGAACATGGGAAGAGTGTGGTGCTGGGGTCTCAGAACCTGTGGAGCAAGTTTTAGAGCAAAGGATGTCCATGGGGAAGGAAAGCAGCACTGGATTTCTGACCCCTCACCTCACTGAGGAGCCCTGAGACTGCTCCAGGGGAGACCACTGGCAGCTTAGCCCAGAGTCAAGTGAGTATAAATCGTTTCACTAGTAGAATATTTCTTGAGACCAGACTTCCAAATTCTGAGCACACGTGCATAGTACTTCAGAGTCTGTGTCCCAGTAGGGGCGGAAACCACGGTTAGCTGCTAGCATTTGAAGGTGGAAAGAAAACAGACATACACCCAAACCCCTCATTCCAACCTCCTGTTGAGTCACTAGGATCCATCATGGTTCTTGTAAAGTTCTTCTCATTTTCTTGCTTGGAAATGTATATACCCTGTAGAGCCAAGACAGGCTTGTGCTCAGCAAATGGATAACAAGGAGGCGTGGTTCGAAGGTTGAGCTTGTCTACTTGACAGAATTTAGAAATCACCTAGGAGGCACACTTTTAGTGTGTCTGTGAGGGATTTAATTAAGGTAGGAAAACCCAACCTGGATGACTGCACATGGGTGGCACATTCCATTGGCTGGGACTCTGGACTAAGCATAGAGGAGAGAGAAGACAGAACATTGGCACCCTGAGCCAGATCAAGCCCTTCCTTCCCAGAGTTGCCTTGGTCAGGTACCTTGTCAGGGACACTAAGAACAATGATAAAGCCTCTTCCAGTGCCAGTAAATGTATTGTTTTAAACCATTTCTTTGGGGGCCAGCAAGACAGTTCAGCAGGTAAAGGTGCTTGCCACCAAGCCTGAAGACCTGAGTTCAATCCCCAGTGCCTACATGGTGGAAGGTGAGAACTGACTGCAGGGAGGTGTCTTCTGCCTTCCATAAGCACTTGATGGTATCATGTGTGCAATTCAAAATAAACTATTAAACTGGATCTAAATACTTCAGGATAAATTTTCTCTCCCACTTGCCTCCTTAGCTCACTTCCTTTTCTTCCTCTTCCAGGGGTCTGGAATAGTAACCTACAGACTGAGTCTGGGTCCTTGCCTGTGGCTGGCTGCAACTTGACCTGGAACGTGACCACATGGCAGACCAGAGACTAATTTGTCTGCAGCCACAGTCTCCGGGGTCACAGGGGTTGAGGTATTTAGATGGACTGTCAGGGGACTGGCTGTCGGGGATTCCCATGAAGTGTCCCAGAGGCTTCAGGGACACTCAGGTTATCTTGCTTCACCCTTTCTATTTCCATCACTCTCTCTCTTCCTCTCTTGCCCACATCCTGTCAACAGAGATAGCGAAGTGGCCTTACCTGGTACAGCACGACTTTTGGAATTCTAAACATTCAGATTATTTCTCTTTTTACCCTCTTTCGGCCACGAGGCAGCCTTCCATCTGAAGTTGCTTCTCACTAAGAGGAGCAGTGCTAGAGGGAAGCAGGAAGCGAAAGAACGAGCCGAGTGGCCCAAGTGAAGGAGACAGAAGCGGAGAATTTGTTCTAGAAAGGAAGCCACTTATAAAGGGCCGGAGGGAGACAGAAGCATCCCGCCCGGAGTATCCAGGGCTCAGAATGCAAGATGTGGGATGTGGGGCAGGGGGTGAGCTGGGGTGCCTGGGAAGCAGTTCCAGGTTAAGAATCACAGACCACCACAGCGGCTAGGACCTTGTTCCATCAGAACCGATAGATAGAAGCTGCAGGCTGGGGCAGGGGCCCTGGAGCCCCTGCTGTCCTGGACAGTGAATTAGAGAGCCTTCCAGTGAAAAAGTGGGGACAGCCTGAAGTGGTAGCTGCCAGTCAACACGGAGAGACGTATACGGCTTTAAATAACAGAGGAAGCTGTGCTGGTCCATTCCACGTCAGCAATGCTCACGACCATTTCTGAACGTTTTCAGACAAACAAAATGAATCCCAGTGGGGACAGCACTAGGTCCCTTTGTTGTTGGCTTTTTCTTAAATATATACTTAAAGTAATGCAAAAAATCATTCCACAATTCTCTTGTAATGAAAATACTCAAAGCAAAATAAAAGAAATCCATCATTATAAAGGAATGTTGTTTGCCTTCCTCTGCTTCCTGGGAGACTCTCCTAATAAGGCCTTGTCCTTCACCCTTTGCACACAGTGCCTCTTGTACCCCCAAGACGGCCCGAGGGGGGACAGCTCCACCAGCCAGCAGTGGCTGTGTTTGCAGCCAATCCACTTACTGGAGTGCTGGAAATCACCATTACTTCGGCCTCACTGGTGATGTCCCTCTTTAGCAATCTGGCTTTCTTGTTGAAGGGGTGATGTTTAGTCAAGTCTGGGAGATGCAGCGAAGCCAATGGGCACTGGTCAGCTGCAGCTTATGTAGGACACCAAGGCACTGCAGCCCAGGAAGCCAAGTGGAGGCTGAGTTGATGATTTGGCCTTGTCTCCATCACCTGCATCCTGCCTCGCTTCCAAGGACCGCCTACTGCGGTCAATGGTGACACCTCACTGACTGCCCTGGTGTAAATTTTACTTTTTGTATGCAGGTATGTGTTTATGTTTACACATGTGTACTGCATGCAGTGACAGGAGTTAACCTTGGGTTTATTTCTCAGGAGTCATCCACCTTGGTTTTTTTTTTTTTTTTTTTTTTTTAATTTTACCTTATTTATGTGTATAGGTGTTTGACCTGCATATATGTCTGTGTGCCACATGTATGCCTGGTACCCACAGAGGCCAGAAGAGGGTGTTAGCTCCTCTGAGGCTGGAGTTACAGACAGTAGTGAGGCATCATATGAATGCTAGGGATCTAGAAGAGCAGCCAGTGTTCTTTTAACTGCTGAGCCACCTCTCCAGCCCTTTCCCATCTCGGTTTGTGAGACAGAGTGTCTCATTGGGACCTGGGGCTCACCGATTAGGCTAGAGTGGCTGGCCAGTGCGCCCCAGGGGTCCACCTGTCTCCACCTCCCCAGCACTGAGGTTACAGATGTGGGTCGCCACACCTGGCTTTTGCCTGGGTGTTGCAATGGTCTCATGCAGGCCGTTGACAAACTGTCTCCTCAGCCCCTTCCGCTCTTTTTCACCCTCTAATGTTTCCTGTCTACGGCTCTGTCCATGAAGCTGGGAAGCCATTGTTTATAAGGAACAGTTTGGTGTTAGACAGTCCAGTCTTGGGCCCTGTGACAGCATCAGTCCCTGGCCATTCATTGTAGAAAAACACGCACGCTACAGCTGTGGTGGCCTCATCGGTAATATGGCGGAAGCGTAACTACACCTGCTGGAAGAAAGAGAAGCTGCTCACACATCTTCTGAAGCCCTTTCCAGCTCTCAGATCTACCACTGGCTCGGAAAGTGCAAGCGGGAAATTACATGGCTCATTGTGGGTCCATCTGGGAAAACATGACATACACAGAGAACTATGTGGCTTCTCTTCTTTTCAAAAAACATTTCAAGCTGCATTTGAAATCACGTCTTTCATTTACCACAATGTGGAGGATTGCCATATAACCACAATGGCACATCAGGGCTGCAGGACAAAGGTCCCCATAGCTCATGTCTTGGTCATGGACCGAGCTCCCATGCTTACTGATCTGGGGAGTCACAGAACTCCTGTTGAGGACTGACCCTGAACGGCTCCCATATTGCCCTTGAATCAGATGCCAGTCCAAAACCACAGGATCATGTCCAGGGCCAGCCTCTTCTTAAGTCCATCTTTTCCTATTTATGTTTATGGAATCTGAGAGGCAAGAGAGGAGTTTTTCTCTTATTCTTTATGTAGTCCAGGCTAGCCTTGAATTCATGGTAATACCCTTGTAACTTCCTAAGTACGAAGATCACAGACATTTGCAGCTACACTCTGCTACTAAAAACCTTAAATATCATACACATTAAACCTGGCTTTTGGGGTTTTGGGGTGTGTGTGTGTGTGTGTGTGATTTCAAGACAGGGTTTATCTGTATAGCCCTGGCTGTCCTGGAACTCACTCTGTAGACCAGGTTGGTCTCAAACTCATAATCTGCCTGTCTCTGCCTCCTGAGTGCTGGGATTAAAGGAGTGCACCACTACCTCCCAGCTAAACCTGGGTCTTTTCAGCCCCATGTAAAGGATACTTCACCTAATCAAGTTATTTGTTTTCCTTCGGGAGTCAAAAAGCACCATTGGACCCCCCCAACCCTCTACACCCCCCACCAGGTATGTCCCAAGACCCAGCCAGGTAGCATGCACCTACAGTTTCTGCCATTCCTTCTGTGGCTTTCCAGAACACGGCTTTGTTCCCCAGGCTTCTAGGTATGTCCTCGAAGAGTTCTAAGGCCCAAGAAGTATTTTTCCTTAAAGCCTGGAGCCCAGCGGCTGAGCTACATGGGTACCACCCCACCCTGCATCCTCCTTCACAATGAGCAGCACCTGCCCTATCTCTGTTGGTCAGCAAGACATGAGCTACCAAGCATGGGCATCTTTCCTGGCCAACTATCAGACTTCCATGAAGAAAGCTGCTGTCCCTTTAAAAGACTGTTAACACACCTGCATGAGGAACCAGCCAAGGTCACCAAGTCACTCTGACTCATTCCTTCGGGCCACCTAGAGTAAACTTAGCTCACTGTGCTACACTCTCTGCCCAGAAGCGTTCATGTCTGCCATCTCTTCCTTCCAAACATGCGCTCTGATGACCTTAGGAATACATCCAGCATCCTCCCTTTTTGAACAGTGGTACATGTCCATATACTGAGCATGCTCGGGAAAGGGCTTGCCTGTACAAGCTCTTCAGCACATTCCCACGCTGAGAGGAAATAACCCCACTGCTCTTATTTGCTGCAAGCAATAAAACTTCTCATGGTTTGTGGATGCCATTAGCCGAGGTGGAGACCCCTGCACTGTCTGGCAGGGGTCAGAACAGGTTTCCTAGGGGTGGAAGGATGCATGGAAGGCTGTCAAGTGGAATAGACAAAAAACAAAGCTATGGGGGGCAGCTAGTAAGAAGAGCTGGGGTTAATCCGAGCTCTAGCCATGTGACCTTGAGCAGACTGAACCTTGCTGAGCCCCAGAATTCTCTTCTGAAAAGAAGGCTAGGTCTAGCTCATGGCTAGTGTTGCTCTCGGGCCCTCGCCCGCCCTTCCTGCTGAGCATTCTAAGTCTGCCGAGCCCCGCTGCGCCCTTGGTTGTACTTAGGTATATTGCCATTCTTGGGTTGTCACAAGACCTTTCTTAAGGATGAACAAAAGGTATGGGGCCAAGCAGAGAACAAACACAAGCAGAAACAAGTGTGGTGATGGAGATGCCAATGTTTCCTGACCTGGTCTTGTAGATAGAAGATACCACAGAGTGGGGGAAGCCACACATCACGCAGTAACCTGTAATCAGCTTGTACATGCAGGAAGGTGCATGGCGGGCAGGTCAAAGGGTGCCAGCCTCCCCCGTTCTTCCTTCCTGAAGGTTGTTGCAAGAGGAGGAGGGAAACACATTCTCACAAAATTAACTTTAATTGGGGGGTCAGACTTTTTCCTCCTCAACATCTGAAGTTCCCTTGGAGCTAATAAAAACCATCCTCTGTGGAGGGGTTTGTGAAGAGGAGGTGCCGGGGTCATGGAAGACACGTGTGTGCGCTGAGGGAACCTGTGCCTGTGATCCTCGCTCAGCTGTGAGTGTGCTCAGGGAACCTGTGTGTGCCTGTGATCCTCGCTCAGCTGTGAGTGTGCTCAGGGAACCTGTGTGTGCCTGTGATCCTTGCTCCACTCACTTTTCAAGCTTTTGGAAAAGGAACTTTGTAGAGTTTGAGGTTTTTTGTTTTTTCAACACTCAAGTGGTAATAGTGTCTCTTGTAGTTTGGATAAGGTCACCTTACAGAGGCTCCCCACTTCCTCCTCAGTGACAGGAGAGGATTTCACCTTCCTGTCCCCTTGAGCTTAGAGGTGGTCATGTGTTGTGCTTTGGACAAGGCATGTGGTTTCTTTGTTTTTTTAATTCAAAAAACATTGATCAATATACAATGAATCAGTGTACAGTTTATGATCTCCGCTCCCAGTGGGGACAGGACTGTGTGTGCCTTATTTAGCCTGAGTCTCAGAGGCCTGGGATGAGCCTGGAACTCTCAACCTCTGTTCGATCTTTTATTGTGTTAAACTACCGAGACTGGAATTTATTACTCAACACCGTGACTCTGAACAGCTGTTGTTACAATAAAATATGGCAGTCTCTGTCAATAAAACCTGGCAATCCAATTGCTCCAAAAGCCATGGCTGCTATGATTACTAAATACCACCTTTGCCTTTGCACCACAGATAAAGGCCTAAATGACCCAAAAGGGGAGCTTAGGGAAACTCACCAGCTCTGAGGAGTGGAGGCTTCTGGGGAAAAGTGGAGGCCTGAGTGGGAGGAGACGGGATCACAAACAAACCCAGGCTCTGTGGCAAATGGCAGGGGACACATGCTCTGCACGAGGCCCCATCCACATCTCCTGCTGAGGCTACACACTCTGTCCTCCGGTCCCCATGTTCTCCATCACACTCCACAGCCATTCATCATTTCATCTGAAGTTGGTGTCTAGATCACAAAGCACCCAGTTTTAACTGTAAATTGTAGTTGGGATTTCATTTGTTGGTTTGGTTGGTTTTTGTCAGCACTAAAATCAGTCCAGACTATTCCACGGACTAGAGTAGCTATAGCCAGTAAAGGACCTGAAGAGAGCAACTCCTCATTTCAAGGTCACTGTCCTCAGATCATGGCATCAGGGGGACAGATCAACAGCACACACGGCCGATGGTTGGACATTGGGTTACTGAGCGTTACTCTTCTTTAGTCAAAGTATTAAGGCACAAAGAATGCCATTATTATGCCAGTTGAAACCTGTCTGTTTGGGAAACCCAGCTGTTACCTCTCCAGTTCCCCAAAGAGCAGATGAATGGTTTGGTTTCACCTTGCTCATGTGGGACATAAGTGCAGACAGGCAACTCTGCTTTGACTTGTGTGTCTGTGTGTTCATGTATGTGCCCTTGCGGTCGATGTCGGCTGACTTCTCCAATTGCTCTCCACCGGCTTTTGAGGCAGGGTCTTTCCTTGAACCTGACGCTTGTTGATTTGTAGACTGGCCATGGACCCATGAAGATCTTCCTGTCTTTGCCACCCCAGGACTGAGGTTACAGATGTGTGCCTGGCTTTTTATGTGGGTCCTGGGGATCCAAACCCATGTCATCATGCTAGCACATAAAGCCCTTTACTCATGGAGCTATTGCCCCAGCTAACATCATCTTTTGAGGACAGTACAAAAGATGAGTCATTAGCAATGGCTCCATCAGTTTGACCTCAGACCCTCCATTCTAGATCCCCATTTACTGGATATTTTGGGAGATTCTTTAAATATGATGTGGTATGTACAAATATATCAATACCTATTCCACCAAAACCTCAGTTTTTCTTTTAGTTTTTGAGACATGGATTTGCAATTAGGCCAGGCTAGCATAGTACTACTATAGCCCAGCTCTGCCACAGACTTACAATTCTCCTGCCTCTGCCTTTGAGAAGCATAGAGTTACAGGAATATGTCACAACACTTGGCCCAAACCCTGCTTCCTTTTCCATACCTCATACTGGATAAACTCCAGATGTCATCTTCCTGTCTCTCAGACTCAGCCTCTCAGAGTTCTCATGGCTTTTTGGACCACTGACTTCCCCCTATTAGCATGAAAGGGAACCCTGAAAGCCAGGGAGACAACTAGGGTAGCATAGACCCAGGTGAGGCTGTGGTTCAATCTTGCAGTGAATTCGTTCCTTTGAGGAATTCTCTTTAGAGAGAGTCTTTGCAGAAACACAAAACAGGATGATATGGTAAACATTTGGATTTTGTTCTTGGTTTCAGGCACAAAGTACCTAAAATCTGGGGAATCCCCAGAGGCATAGTGGTGTTCCTTGTTATTTGTAGTTGGCCTCTTTTACACACCTGAGTTTAGACTAATGGGATTTCAGGGAGGGACCCTACCTAGGTAGCCTGAGGTTGAGACTGATCACTAATAAGGCCAAATGATTTGAAGGCTGGAACTTTCAGCCTTCCTGCAAACTTCCAGGAATGGTGTAGAAAGATGGAGAGACAGAGTGGCCTCAGACAAGGCCTTAAACAATGAGGTTTGATGAGATTCCAAGTTGGTGAATGAAGTCCCATGCCAGGAAAGACAGCATATCCATTTCCATGGGCAGGAGCCTATTTCTCTTAATCTGGCTGTTATATATACCCTGTCCAATGAGACTGCAAACTTAAATACATTTCCCTGAGTTCTGTAAGTCACATGGAAAATTGTTGAGCCTGAGGAAGGCAGTTATGGAAAGCCCGGTCTATAGCTACTGAGACTTGTGAATGGCATCGGAAGTGAAGACAGTCTTGTGAAACCAAACCCTATTGCTGGGGGATGATGCTGACTCTGGGTAGATGGTGCTGGAACTGAATACATTGTAGCACGTTCAGCTGCCGGCTGCTGTAGGCAGAGTTGGAGAGCGGCTTACCCCAAGCCCACATATTTTCTGATAGGAGCATCCTTCGTGGGAGTCACCCAGCAACATCCACCCCTTCTCCTTTGCTCGGCGTTCTTATGCTAACAAGCAGCTGTAATGCAATTATGAAGATGCAAGCTGCTGGGTAATCTCTTTTGATTTGCAGAACCCAGAACACCTGGTGACCTTCATGTACTATCAACGTGTATAATTCTCTTCTTTATTTGTTAAGCCTGTGCATTAATTAACACAAAGCATGTAAACTGCTGTGGGGTTTAACCTGAAGAAAAGTATCGAGGATGCTAAAGAAGATACAGGAACTAGCCCCAAGAGGATGGTGGATTAAGATATTCCCACAAGAGGAATGAAAAGGAAGCTCATGGTCTGGGCAATAAAGACAAATATTCAACATGAAGTCTCACTGCATTCTTTTCCCTCCTTATAGAAGCCCTGTTAGTGGCTGGGGAGATAGCTCAATGGGTAAGGGCAATGGCTGTGTAAGCATGAGGACCTGAGTTCAAACCCCCAGCATCTGCATACAAAACTATGTGGCCACGTGTACAAAACTATGTGTGGCCATTCCCACAGTTCAAACCCCCAGCATCCGCATACAAAAGTATGTATGGCCATACACAGTTTGAACACCAGCACTGTGGGAGACAAAGACTGGAGGGTTGCTAGGACTTATTAGCCTCACTCCAGGTTCAGTTAGAGACCATGTCTGAAAGGCATAAAGAAGAAGATGGTAGGGTGGATTCTCAGCCTCTTCCTTTGGCTTCTGAGTACACACATGAGCACACACACCTGCACACACATGCACACATACTGTTATGTAAGTAAGTTTGGAGAGATGGACTTTTGAGGACCACAGCCCTCCCATCTCAGGATGCTGGCTCTTGGATAAGACAGATCTCCTTCCCACTGACTCTTTGCTCCCAACTTTTGCCTTCTGAGTGACGAGCAGTCAGGCCCTAAGTCTAGTTAGTTATAGAAACTCAGTCTGTTAGTTTCCCCTCTACATGGAGGACCCAGTCATTTCAGGTTATAAGGATGAACTGCTGGTATCACTAGAATTTTTTAAGTGAAACTCTGGAGGAGGACAATAAATATACTTTAGATAAATTAGATAAATTAGGATCATTTCCCACATATTGAATGATGACTTTACTTATCATATTTATTATATTATTTATTTTGTGTCTGCATGAATGTAGATGGGTGAAGAGGACAGAGAACAGTTTTCCAGAGTCAATTCGCTCCTTCTATCAGGTGGGTCTTGGGGGGTTGTCAGGTCATCAGGCTTGGCAGCAAGTACCTAAGCTCCCTGAGCTGGTTCGCCAGTGGTTTTAAAAAAAAAAAAAAACACGAGGAAGCCAGGTACAGTGGTGTGTGCCTGTGGTCCTGGCTACTCAGGAAGAAGAGGCAAGGCGATCATGTGAGCCCAGGATTCAGGGGCCAGCCTGGGCAACACCATGAGACACTGTTCTCAAAGACAAAACAGAAATCAAAAGCAAAAGCAGATGACAATTCCAGAAGAGATGGAATACGAAAGGATGACAACCCAATTATAAACTCTGGAAGAATGAATAAAGTGGCCATGTGTGCTAATAAAGCAGACCGCAGCAGTTTGACTGGGAAGAAGAGAATTCAGAATTCCATTCAACCAGAGGGTTCTCCCTCCTCCTCCTCCTCCTCCTCCTCCTCTCCTCCTCCTCCTCCTCCTCTTCCTGCTCCTGCATTTTGTTTGTGTATAAAGTCCCCCAAAGGCTCATGTGCTAAAGGCTTAGCCCACACTAGTTTACCTAATTTTTGAGAGGTAACCAGATCCTGAGGGTTCTAACGTCCCTGACAGATTAATCCATTGATGAGTTCATACTGAATGGGGTATTAGGAGATAGGGCTTTGTTAGAGGAAACAGGTCCCTGGAAGCATGTCTCTGCCTGGTACATCTTGTCCCACCCCCTTCCTGCCTGCCTCTCTCCGCTTCTTGTTTGCCATAGTGATCATCACACACATATGCACCCACACCCACAGGAACACACACACACAACATATGTTACACACAAAGGGGGAAATGAAATAAAAATTAAATTAAGTTAAATAAACCATCACAATATAATCCAAAATTATTCAGCATATAAAGAACCATTAAGATCCTGATAAGAAAATAGATAACAGAGAGAAACCCACCTGTACCACATACAGATGTTAGAATTATAACAGAGAAAACCCACCTGTACCACATACAGATGTTAGAATTATAACAGAGAGAAACCCACCTGTACCACATACAGATGTTAGAATTATAACAGAGAGAAACCCACCTGTACCACATACAGATGTTAGAATTATCAGACAAAACATTTGAAAGTATTAAGAATGTCCATGCTGCAGGAAATAAAGGGGAACACACCAGAAACAAAATTTTAATAAAAGGCAACAACAAAAATGGAAGATTCAAAGACAAATCAAATGGAAAATTTAGATTGAAAAGGTCACACCAACTTAACCATTTATTGACCAGTGGAGGTGCTTAAGTCAGTACAGCGCTTACTCTGCAGGCATGAGGATTCAAATGTGACCCCAGCACCGTGTAAAAAGCAGGGTGCAGCACAGACCTGCTCAGGGTCAAACTAGACAACATCCCAGCATGGAAGAAAAGGATACACAAAGTCTCACCCCCAAAACAAGAAGCCATTTGCAACTGACACCCTCTGGGAGAGCGAAGACCAGTTTCTTACGATGGAGTGACTGACAGATGCTCCAGGGCGGGCCCATGCTCAGGAGCAGCTGGCCAACACAATATGGACTCCATGTTTTTATCTGTGTGATTTTTGTCTTGTTTTGCTCTGCTTGGGTATTTTTGCCTCATTGTTTTTATTTTTCGCTTTGGGAGTTTGTTTTATTTGAGAGAGAAAGCATGAAGCTGAATGGGTAGGGAGGTGGGAAGGTTCTGGAAGGGGTTAGAGGATGAGAAAAACTATGACCAAAATATACTGAATGAAAAATAGTTTAAAAGGAAAACTGTGGTGGTATTGTGTTCTCCAAAATATTGTGTACCTTAATAAACTTATCTGGGGTCAGAGAACAGAAAAGCCACTAGGTAGGCAGTGATAGCACACACCTTTAATCCTGGCATTCCAGAGGTAGAAATCCCTCTGGATCTCTGTGAGTTCAAGGCCACATTGGAAACAGCCAAGCATGGTGACACGCCTTTAATCCCAGGGAGTGGTGGTAGAAAGCAGGAAGATATATAAGGCGTGAGGGCAAGAAACTAGAAGCATTTTGGCCTGGTTAAGCTTTTGGCTGGTTAAGCATTTGGCTGGTTAAGCATTCAGGCTTTTGAGCAGTAATTCAGCTGAGACCCATTCCGGATGAGGACTCAGAGGCCTCCAGTCTGAGGAGACAAGACCAGCTGAGGATCCGGTGAGGTGAGATAGCTGTGGCTTGTTCTGTCTCTCTGATCTACCAGCATGGACCCCAATAACTCGCCTCAGGTTTGATTTTATTAATAAGAACTTTTAAGAATCCTGCTACAGAAAACAAACAGATAAACATGTGGGTACAGCACTGTGCACCTGTGATCCCAGTCCCAGCTCCTCAGGCTCATGGGCCAGCTGGTGTAATGGAATTGGTGAGCTCTAGGTTCAGTAAGAGACCCAACCTCTAACAACAAAGTGAAGAGGGAGGGGGGAAGAATTTGACATTGACCTCCAGCCTCCACATGGACATACACACACACACACACACACACACACACACACACACACACATGCACGCACACACAGATGCACACACATAACTCACTGAGTGGAAATGAAGTTAAAGATATATCAATAGAAAATATAGAAATTATCTAATCTGAAAAATAGAGTAAAACATAAAAACATCGCCTCGGAAATGTGTGTGGGGAAAAAACCAAAGTATCTAATATTTTTTATGTTATTAATCTGCTGGGGAGAAAGTGGGCAGGTGTTGGATGGGAAAAATATAAGTCATCATGATGAAGTAACTTCCCACAGTTGACAAAAAGAAGTGAACAGTAGAAGTTGAAGATGCTCAATGAATCCAAAACTGAATAAAACCAAAGGAATTCACATATTAGAAATAAAACAGATGAAAACTAAAGTCAGAACGTTTCTGAAAGTAACCAAATGACTCATTTCACACAGGGAAGCAAGAATTCCAATGGCTGTACTTTTTTCAACAAACCATGGAAGCAGAAAGAAGATAGAATAACAATGTTAATGTGTTGAAAGAGAGATCTGTCAATTCAGAATTCTATGTCCAGTGCTAAAAGAAAAATATTGTCAATCAACAATTACATCTCCAAGCCTGAGGAGTTTGCTGGAGCTGGTAAAAGCATGCCCACGCAAGCCTGACAACTTGAGTTGGATCCCTAGAGCCTGTGTAAGAAGATGGATGGGACATCAAGCATCTGTAATCCCAGCACTCCTTCAACGATATGGGAGGTAGAGACAGGACAATCAACCAGAAGCTTCCAGGCCAACCAGCCTGGAGTACTCAGTAAAAAGGAACCCTGCTTCCACATAGTGGAAGGTGAGAACTGACTACTGAAAGTTGTTCTCTAATCCACACATGCATACACACCATGGCATGCATGCACATGTACATGCGCACACGCGCACACGCACACACACACACACACACACACACACACTTGTATATAAAGTAAGTCTTTTAGCCAGGTAGACCATGCTTATAGTCTTAGCATTGTGCTGAGGCAAGATAATCAAGAGCCAACTTGGGCTAAATCATTCTCTGCCAAAAATTTTAAGTAAAATGAGTTTTATGGGGAGTAGGTAGTGCGTCTGGCATTTTAACATCTATCTTTTTTACTGACAAATTTGGTAGCCAGATCCTAAAACAGCCCATACCCATAGTGGAATGTATGTCCATGCATAATCCTTCTTAAATGCAGAGAGCTGCTATGAATCGCTTTTAACCAGTAGAAAATAGCCAAGGTACTAGATATCAATCACTTCCTTGATCACATGACTTAAAACCATGACCTCCATCTTCCTTTCCCCTGTCACATATGTTTTAAAGGATTTAGATTTTCCTATATGTTCACCACACCAACTGTTCTTCCCTTCTTTCTACTGTTGTTACAAGTTCCCCTCTGCCATCTCATTTCCCTTCACTGTGAGAATGTTTTCTCAGAATTTTCTTCCAGGCAAGAGGTGGTGGCCTGAAGGTTTCTTACACTCCCTTCACCTAGGAGTGTCTTCTGTCTTCATTTCCAGGGATACAGCCTAGGGATGGTGCCACCCACAGTGGGCTGGCCTTCCCATAACAATCATCTGTCAAGACAACATCTCAGAGATATGGACACAGGTCACTCTTATCTGAAGTTTCCCTCTTCCTAAGTGGCTCCAGGTAGTGTTGACAATAAAAACTATCACCCTCTTAACAGCAGGATATACATTCCTTTCAACTGTATATGGCATATCTTGGGACCTCAGATGCAAAAGGATTCTTTCCCAGCCTGGTCAGAAGCAAGTCTGCCACCAGAGAAATGGGGCTGTGGTGGGTAGGGGGACCCAGTAAGAGGCAGGAGTTTTATTCAGTCTGGCCAAGACCTGACCTTCCTGAAGGTCACTCTGGGACCATAAAAGGCAGGTTCTCATTTTAATTCAACTACAACCAGTTTAAACAACTGAAGAAAAATTGTATTTGCAGAGAATTGTTTAAACACGTTGGATCAGATTAGATCTGGTTTGAGGGCTGGTAGGGATCTGGTTTTGAAACACAAAGTCCAATATTTTCTTTCTGTCTGGGAAAGATATACATTTAAAATGTGATTCATATGAATACTCTTTCCATGGCTTTTAATCTGAATTGGATTATACTTTAACTTTGCCCAGTCTCTACAGCTTTTGTTTCTGCCTCTTGGATAAGTAAGTATCATTACTAAACTGTGGCCTGGAGGTGGTCGGCATGATTCTGAATTCCTTTTCACCCTTTCAATCAGCCCGAAGTCTGTCACTATACACAAGCAATGGAGGTCCCTGCAATGGATGGTTTAGTTCAGAAACTTTTTGAATTAAAAAAAAAGAAAAAGTGCAAGGATTTTATCGGAACTTCATGTGTATTGAGATGATGGAGGCCATTGTGCAGTGGCCATGTGTTTACAGTGACTGCCCAGGGACACAGTGTCCTCTCAGATCCTCAGGGATCACTTCCTTTTGAAAATGTGCCCTCTTGAGGGTCTGGCGCCTCATGAATTACTTTGGATGAAGTCATTCAACTGTGTTGTTCCCATGAAAAGAAAAAGTTTCCCAAAAATATCTCTATGAGGAGGCGGGCACATGGACACAGAGTTTTCTTCTTCTGGAAGAAGGTCGTCTCTAGATAGTTAAGGGAAAAAAATTGGTTTTAGGCAAACAAATTGCTCCCAAGTTGATTAAAACTTGGGCTAGTCAACAGTGTAAGAAATGATTTGAGGGATATGTATTTTAATGTCAAAAAAATCTATAGGTCAGTGGACGTAACAAATTATGTACAAAGCACTAAGGGAACTTTAAATGAAAAAACAAACAGGATCTCAGTATTCAGCCCACATTGACCTGGAACTTATGATCCTCCTGCCTCAGCTTCTTGGTGCTGGGGTTATGGTATGTGTCACCACACCCAGCTAAGAGTACTTGTGAAAAAAAATAACATTGATTGATGGGGGGCAGGGGCGGCAGCCACAGTGCACCTAGGGAGGTCAGAGGATAATTTTCAGGAGTCAATGCTCTCTTTCATCATGTGGTTCCCAGGGATTCAACTCAGGCGTCAAGCTTGGTAGCAAGCAAGTGACTCTACCTTCTGAACCATCTCGCCAGCCTCAGCCCCAATATCCTACTTTGAATTGAAACTATATAGGGAGGTCAGAGAGAGAAACAATGGGAAGCAATTCTATATCCAGGAGTTCTACCTGGATATATATAGACCTGACCAACAACAGACTGAAAACATCGGTGTGAAAATTGTATCTGAGCTGGAAAACGGTTCAACAGTTAAAAGCGCATAGTGCTCTTGAAGATTATAGTTCAGTTCCCAGCACTCACATTGGGGGTTCACAACCACCTCCCTCTAAGCCCATGGGATCCCATGATGCTCTATTCTGGCCTTCGAGGGCACTGCAGACGTGCATAGATCCCCATCCAGACTACACACACACAACTAAAATAATTAATCTTTCTTATTGTATCCTTCGCAGTGGCGCACCTAGCAGAGCGTGCATCAGTGAGTTCGACCAACCTGGCTACCAGAGTTCACAACACACACAACTAAAAATAAATTAAATCTTTCTTTAAAAATTGTATACACTGATCATGTATATACATGATGCATACAGGATTTCTGTCCTTTCCTAAACAACAGAATAAAACAACTATCTGCATAATTGATATTCATGAAGTATGATTAAGAATCTAGAGTTAACTTAGAGGCTACATACACATACAAATATGCAAATACTGTACCATTTTATACAAGGAAATTAACATCCATGGGTTTTGGCCTCCGTGGAATGTCCAGAGACCAGACACCTATAAAAACACCTCTATAGGTAACTTTGTATTTCAATAATTTATGAAAGCAAAATGTAGATGATAAGACACAAGGTGAGGCTCGGCATGTGCGCTTTGCATGTTTGAAGTTCAAAGTTCCGTCCTCAGCACCAGAAAAGGTATAATGTAGAATAACATTAATAATCTAGCCATATCTTTCCTCAATAATAAATATATAATTGAAGTATTCGTGAGACCATCTGGCAATGTTGCCAGATCAACCTGGTCTAAACTGGTCAAAGCTGGTTCTACTCAGTCGGGTTAGAGCTATTGAAATCAGAGCCAATCTGAGGGAATTTAAAACAGTTCACTCTGATAGATGTGATTTTAAACTGGTTTCTTTCAGAGTCTGTTTGTTCTGCTGAGAGTCACTTCACACCCTTTACCTCTAATATAAGGCAGCCATGGGGGCCACGCCCAACTTCCTTTCAGAATTGCCTCTGCCCTCACCGGGTTTAATCCACAAAGTAGGTCAGGATGCAGGTTTATCTGGTCTCAATCAGCCAGCTTGAGCTGATCCAGATCTCTCTCCCTCGGGAACCATTTTTCCTGTTTAGGCTGGCTTTCTGGATCTAGAGAAGCTGGGTTAGACCTGCTTGGAACCACTTTAAACAGGTTTTAACCAACTTCGATTTGGTTCTTAGAGATCTCAGGCACGCAGCATGGCCTTGTTCATCTGAACCTGAGTTAACCACCCTGACTCAGATGAAATCAGGGAGAGTGTATCAGTCTGGTCTGAGACAGGAAGGGCTGGGGTTGGGAGGAGCCCAGCGGGGTTACACGGTGTTAGAGAGTCAAGGGAGGAGGGAACGGAGGGGAGGGAACGGAGGCACTCCGTCTATATATGTTCTTCTAGCGATCTGGGAGTAAGAGGCAACTTTTTAAATCATGTTGCTGCAAACATGGATGAAGATCCAGGGGACAGAACAAAGGGACTGGGCAGGAAACAAGGGGAAAGGAAGGAACTGGGGGTGCAGCTCAGCTGGCAGTGTTTGCTCACCACACACAAAGCCTGGGGATCTGTCCTGGCCTCACATAAACAGGGCATACAGGGCATGGCGGTACCCATCCCATCCCAGCGCTTGGAAAGCAGAAGCATGAGGATTAGAAGTTCAAGGTCATCCTTGGTTACATAGAGAGTTTGAGGCTAACCTGAGCTACATGAGATCCACCCACCTCCCTTTTTTGTTTTTTAACTAAAATTAAAATGGGAGATTATATGGATGTGGTCATGGTTAGCTTAATATCGTATTTTGTCCAGATCTGACAGAAACCAAAGACGAGCATGCCGGAATGCAAAAGCAAGGTTTAATTCTGGATATCCAAAAGCAATACAAGCCTAGGCAGAGACTTCGTCCAATATATCCAACGCAGTGGAGGCTGGAGGAAGCGCCCACCTGTCTGCAAGCTCAGTTTTTAAAGGGAAAAGTCACAAGGTTACATCATTTAGGGGTGCTAGTATGGATCTAAGGGAGTGGTTGCCCGCCACCATTTCTCATTGGCTGCCCTCAGGTGGGGGCATTTCTGTAGTCAGTTACCCTGGAAACCAGGGAGAGGACATTCCATAGTCTGGCAGGCATTACCTCGTGACTATCTTGTGACTCTGTACTTTTACACTTCCTTGTTTCTGGAATCTGAACTGACTGGTTTCAGTAACTAATGGCCTATTCCCAAAAGGAGAAATCTTAGGCCTTAGTTTTTGGGTGAAAGCATTTTGGTCTTATTTCTAAGATGGCTCATTTTGGTCTCACATTTCCCCTTCTCATGTGCCTAATGGAACCAATCATGGGTTTTGGACAGTTAGCTCATAAGTATCCCTCTCTAATAATGGCCATGTATAGTTAGCCATCTCGTCTCTATGCCAGGGAGTTTCATTTTGACTCAGCATTTCAGCCTTTTCTGAACAGGGAACATGGGGGATGTATTCTCTTCTGGAACTGCTTCGAGCTGGCATTGGGGCGCCGCTGTCAGGAGCCCACAGAAGGCTGAAAAGCTAGTCAAAGACTGGCAAGGGGGCATTTGTCAGAAGCATGTAGCTGCTGAATAGACAGAAGAACATGTTAGTCTGGTCACTAGTTTTAGCATAGTCACAGTCTGGAGCAGTGGAGTCAGCAACTGAAACTGGATGATGAGCAAATGGAAATTGTGAGAAAATTTAAATAGAACAGAAAAAAAAGCATTTTTATCATAGAACTGTAACTCTAGTTCAACAACAGATATAATGTCCAAGTCTTCTCAGACAATTGGTTAGCATGTACACATCTGTTCTGGCCTCTTCATCCCTCCCTAGTTTCCATGGAAGGATGAAGATGAGAAGAGTGAGGTAGGCCTTGGTTAGCCACAAAAGCCAACAAGTTCCAGAAATAGAAGTTCACAATGGGCTCCCAGTGAGGAACTACCCAAGGCATCATGTCCTGGGCTGTCTCCAGTGACTTCCTGATCCCCAGATCCCATGGTCCCATCGCTAATGTCAGGGCTGTGCAAGCAGCAGAAACCATCAGCAGCCCCCTCAATAGAGTGACTCTGGTGTTAGGATAACCAAGGGTCCCTGTGTGTTCAACGCCATCCTTGTCCACACGTGACATCTATGGCTTCTTAGCAATGATGGCTTCCTGTCACTTCTGAGTGTGTTGCAGATTGGGAATAAATTATACGATCACCCCACTTTTAAGGACCGGTGCCATCACCTGTCTCTTTCTTCTTTTCTCTGTTTTCTTCCATCGAGACATTTCCCACCTCCATAGCTTAAGACTCCTTCACTTTGAAGATAACTCCAGGATCTTTCCCCCACTTTCACAGTACCTGTGGAGATGACATGTGCGGATCATTCCTGTTTGCTCACTCTCAAACCCAGGAAACTGTCACCTGAATGAGTATTGAACCTGGTCCCAGTGCTGAAGCAAGATAGGAAATATTTGTTGTCGTGTTGTTGGAAAGTAGAAAGGTATATGTGCATGTTGCCCGGGTTCCTCTGAAAGGTATCCAGGAATCATTTGAGAAACTCCATTTCCAGGTGTGTGTTTCTTTAAGGAGGCCTTGTAGGGCTGAGAAGGAGCGTATGGTACACTGCCATTGGCTGTGGTGTTGCTATGTGGATCTGCTGTTAGTGGATAGCAAAGGAAGGAGTCCTGGGGAAGCAGAGCATGAATGGGCAGACCACATGTCCCTCTGCCTTTGAGAGCCTTGTCAGGTAACAGACATGCTGCTTCTGTGCTTCCAGGGTGTGGGCGCGGGTAAGCCAATGTTCTGCAAGGAGGAAGGGATCTGTTCTGGGATTGGAGAGTAAGCCTCTGTTCCTGCTGACTCCAGAGCTCCTGTTGGAAGCTATTTGCCTCTAGGCATTCTGAGGGTTCTGACCTTCTTCAGGAGCTCGAGAAGCTGGAGAAGCATGACCACCTGGGCCTGCCATCGTGGGGCGGGGTGTGCAGTAACAGATCAGCAGCTGTGGTCAGACATCCCAGCCTCTGTAGATGGCCTGCTCACCCAGAGTCACTCTGGTGTTCATTTCTAATCCATCCCTGTGAGAAGAGGAGTGACGATGGACGACACGCTGATGTTCATCTAGAGAAAGAACTGTTCAAGCCGCATCTGACTATGAAATATGAGCCCAACCGCACTGACAAAATGATCTGAAGAGCATTTAAAAATTGATAGATGTCAAAAGAGAAAGGGGAGCTTAATTGTGGTAGAATGTCTGCTGCTCAGAGTTCGTCTCCCTGCCTGGCACTCCACGGAGAACTGTCCTAGTCCTTATACAGATCTTCCTGACGAACACAGTCCCACTTGGAGTCCTCATGGTCAGGTGGCCAGTGCTTCTCATGCCCAGATGAACCCCGTTTTCACATATGTGATGTGAGTTTACCCCCCCTCCCAGAACCCCACCCCCACCCCCCTGCTGAGGCTGGGGACGATCAATGAAGCTCCCACAAGAGCTATGCTGTCCAACTTCCTGAGAATCTAACCCGTGTCTGGAGGGAGACCAGCGTCTGCTTTCCTCATGGCTGCTGGGTATCAACAAGTCAGCTGGCAAGGCAGGTTTCCAAAGAGGGAGTCTGCCTGGGTCAGATCCTGAGATAAAACTTTGAGTAGATAAAGGTCACGTGGGTGTGTCCGTGCAAAACACAGCTCTTACCTCAAAGGCAGAAAAGGGGGTTTAATTCCAAAGCCAAATAGGGATGACCACGACCCGAGAAAACAAAGTCAGATTACCCCAGTGCCATGCTCCAATGTGGTAACCATACAGTGAAGTATTTATTGGAACAAGACAAAGAAAAAAATATATCAAAGCACTGGAAAAAAAATACATCAGTGGGATATCAAAGTAGGTGGGCTATAGACAAGCAGGGAAGTCTCTGTCAGGGGTCTCAGATGCTACTGGATGAATGCGAGCCTTTTGGTTGGTGGGATATGGAGGTCTGTTTGTATACCCCCATCCCCCCAAAAGGGGACTTTACCTAAGTCTTAAGGATATTAGGTCAAACACCGAGGTGGGCCATACATGGATTTTAAGGAGGCTAACAATAGCTAAGATCATTTGGATCCAGACCTACTAAGTTCCAGTTCCTTAATCAGAAAACCAGTCAGCCTTGGAGAACAAGCACATGAGAGAGTGAGAAGGTGACACCCGAAGGAAGATGTTATTAAAATCCCTTCTCTGGGAGAACATAAACAACATCTACCCCTCCTCCTAAGGTCCTAACAACAAACCAAGGAACAATTCACCACAGTTTGCCCAGGAGAACCCATGAGTCCACTGGACTTATTTATAGAGCAATGGGAGAGAGGGCAGGAGCACGGCTAACTTCAGCGGATCCACACGGCAAGGTCTGCTGCACCCAGCTGGGATCATGCTTCCCCATGCCTACATAGATGGAGCCCCTCCCCTTATCCTCCCCACCTATAGCCTCTAGACCCTCCCGCACCTACCTGGAAGCTATAAGCAAGTAGGGCAGATTTTCCTGTAACTGGCTGGGAAGGACAGTGCTGAATCTCAGGGGAGGGTTCCATGATCCCTCCGTCGTCGTCATCATCGTCTCCCCCCACCCCTGCCCCCTTCAGTGAGGGAAGGTAAATAGTCACCAGCTGAGTTTTTTTTTTGTTTGTTTGTTTTGTTTTGTTTTGTTTTATTTTGTTTTTGATTTTTCGAGACAGGGTTTCTGTGTGTAGCTTTGCGCCTTTCCTGGGACTCACTTGGTAGCCCAGGCTGGCCTCGAACTCACAGAGATCCGCCTGGCTCTGCCTCCCGAGTGCTGGGATTAAAGGCGTGCGCCACCACCGCCCGGCACCAGCTGAGTTTTTTTTTTGCCAGTGGGCACAGCAGGATTCCTGGAGATGGTAGCCGCTTGGCTCTGTAGGACAGTGTTGCACTGTAGGTTAATTGATGAAGGGCATGTTGGGAAGTGGTTACCACTGTGGGCGCAAGGACCCTCTGCCACACTGTGAGACATACCCCAGCTATCCACCAACTCCAGTTCCTCTTTAGCTTGAGGTTATGTCTCCAGGAGACTTCTGGAGCAGGCTAAAGGATGCTTTCCCTTCCAGGAAATGAGAGAAGGCAGCAAGACAAAAATAAATAAGAATAAAGACAGTAGGAAGACTTGTGGAGTCGGTCCAGCATCACAGCCTAGATGGGAAAAATTAGAAGAGTCAGCTTCTGGGCTGGGACGTGGCTCAGTAGATAAAAGTGCTTGCTGGACCTGAAACACTTGAGTTCTATCCTCAGCGCCCATGTAAAAAGCCAGGCAAGCTCCAGATTCAGGGAGAGACCCTGCTTCAAAAAACAAAGTAGGAGTGGTGCTACTTTCAGGTTGAGAAAACCATCCCCAGGCTGTCTCCCCAATAGGCTGCCCACTTTTCCCAGGAAGCCTCCGACAAGTCAGAAGTCATCTTTCCCCATCCCTGTCAGTACCCATAGCCCAATGGCTTTCTTCCAATGGGAGGATGTGTAACTGGACTTTACTTTGGGCTGCCAGTTCACAAACAACTACACAGAAACTTATTAATTATAAAAGATCGGCCTTAGCCTAGGCTTGTCCCAATAGCTCTTATAATTTAAATTAACTCATTTTTTACTAATCTATGTTTCACCATGTGGCTTTTTACCTTTCTTTTATTCTGTATGTCCAACTCCCTCCATGTCTCATTGACATCTCCTCTACACCTCAATGATCTCCTCCTACTTCCTCTCTCTGCCTGGAAGTCCCATCCAGACCTCCTGCCTAGCTAGCTCTTCAGCTCTTTATTAAACCAATCACAGCAATGGATCTTTACACAGTGTACAAATATCGCACAACAAGGATGTGCTTACCCACCAGCACCGAGTGGCCACTACCCAGGGACCAGCAGCTAGCCTGCACCTCCAGGACAGATGAACTCTGCTTCAACATGGTCCTTGCCACAGGAAGCTTTCCTCGGCTGGAAGCTACCATGGAGGCTTATTCCAGGGCAGGTTAATTGAGACTGATTAAGCAGCATGAGGCATGTGTTTTCCGGATTGGTTGAAAGTGGTTTAAAGCCCACTTTGCAGTGTGCTCCAAACCGCCCTGTCTTCTCTTCTGAGTGATTCTACTGTTCTCCTGCAGGTGCCAGCACAGATGACGCCACCCTGGACAGGACGGTAGTCACTCAAAGTGAGACTGGCCTTACTCAGAAGAAAACAGGAGTTCCCCCAGATGTTTCAGAGCCCTAAGCACAATGGATGCAAGTGACACAAGCCACGTTTATTAAGAACATAGTAATTTTGCAATGTCTTTAAAGCTTTATTTTCACGGTTTTTCATTTTAATTAAATTCTTCTCTCATGTTTATTTATTCCCCTTCCTCCTCTCCTCCCAGTCCTTCCCCCCTCACCTCCCCTCTCCCCCAGATCCGCTCCTCCTCTGTTTCCCTTTGGAAAAAACAGGGATATCAACACAACATGGCATAACAAATTACAGGACACAAACCCTCATATCAAGGGTGGGCGAGGCAACCCAGTGAGAGGAAAAGGGTCCCAAGAGCAGGCAAAAGAGTCAGGGACACCCCCCCCATTCCCACTGTTAGGAGTCCTACAAGAACACCAAGCTACACAACCATAATATACATGCAGAGGACCTAGCTCAGACCCATACAGGCTCTGTGATTATTGCTTCAGTCTCTGTGAGCCCCTATGAGTCCTGCTTAGTTGATTCTGTAGGCCGTGCTCTTGTGGTGTCCTTGACTCCTCTGGCTCCTACAGCCCTTCCTCCCCCTCTTCAGTCAGGTTCCCCAAGCTCCGCCTAATGTTTGACTGTGGATCTCTGCATCTGCTCCTACCGCTTGCTGGATAGAGCCTCTCTGATGATGATTATGCTAGGCTCCAGCCTACGAGTGTAGCAGACTATCGTTAGGAATCATTTTATTGACTTTTTTTTTTTTTTTTTTTTTTGCCAGTCATGTTTGGTTCCATCCTAGGTCTCTGGGCTATCCAGCCTCTGGTTCCTGGCCCTCCAAGCAGTGTCAGGTATGGGCTCCCTTTCATGATGTGGGTCTCAAGTTGGACCAGTCCTTGGTTGGCCCCTTCTACAAGGTCTGTTCCACCTTTACCCCAGCACATCTTTCAGGCAGGACAATTGTAGGTCAAAGGTTTTGTGGCTGGGTTGGTGTCCTAATCCCTCCACTGGAAGCCTTGCCTGGTTACAGAAAATGGCTGGTTCAGGCTCTGTATCCCTTAAGGAGTCTTCACTGGGGTCACCCTCAAAGATTCCAGGGAGTTTCTATTACACTAGTGTGGGAGCCCATTCTCGGGCTCCTCGTGGCTTTACCCAGCAGGTCCGAATAGAGGATGATCAGGACCACAGGCCTGAGTGCAGGTGTCTGAGATGGTCTGCACTTGGCTGTGCTGGGGGAGGAGGTCTTTTGCTCCACCCCTTGGCGTCTCTATAAAAACCCCGAGGCAGAGACAGTTGGAGGCCCGTTGGAATAGGTTCCAGGCTCTCTCGAGGCTATCCTTTATTTTCTATCTGTTTATCTCCACAAGATTCTCTGCTATAAATCCTTCTATCTAATATTTCCTGCTGCTCACACTCAAGAAAACTCTGGGGAACTGTGGGGATGGTGGGTAAATGCCCCACACACTAGGTTTCTACCTCATCCTGGAAATGACCCCCAATTCCTGTCGTCTCCTTCAGTACTCTTTGTCCCTTTACCACCCCCCATCAGATCCCTCCTGTTCACATCCCCACTCACCCAGTTCACCCATAGAATCTATTCTATTTCCCCTCCCCAGGGAGATCCATGCATCCTTCTTGACCCCTCAGCTCCTTGTTACCTAGCCTCTCTGGGTCTGTGGATTGTAGCATGGTTATCCTTTACTTTACAGCTAATATCCACTTATAAGTGAGTACACACCATGTTTGTCTTTCTGGGTCTGGGTTACCTCACTCAGGATGATTTTTTTTCTAGTTCCATTCATTTGCCTGCAAATTTCATGCTGTCTTTTTTTTAAAAAAAAAATAGCTGAGTAATAATTCATTGTATAAATGCACCACATTTTCTTCCTCCATTCTTTGGCTTAGGGATATCTAGGTTAGCAAGTGTCTTTGTGGTAGATTGGAGCATCCTTTGGGTACATGCCCCAAAGTGATACAGCTGGGTCTTGAGATAGATCAATTCCCAATTTTCTGGGAAACCACCATATTGATTTCCAAAGTGGCTGTATGAGTTTGCACTCCCACCAGCAATGGAGGAGTGTTCCCTTGCTCCACATCCTTGCCAGTGTGAGCTGTCACTTGTGTTTTTGATCTTAGCCATTCTGACAGGTGTAAGATGGAATCTCAAAGTAGTTTTGATTTGCATTTTCCTGATGACTAAGGATGTTGAACATATCACCAGCCCTGATTTCAAGCTGTACTACAGAGATAAAGTAATAAAAACCACATGGTATTGGCATAAAAATACAGTTTGATCAATAGAAGTGAATAGAAGACCCAAACGTAAATCCATACACCTATGGACACCTGATTTTTGACCAAAAAAAAAAAAAAAAGCCAGAAATATACAGTGGAAAAAAGAAAGCATCTTCAACAAATGGTGCTGGTCTAACTGGATGTCAGCATCTAGAAGAATGCAAATAGATCCATATTTATCACCGTGCACAAAACTCAAGTCCAAGTGGATCAAAGACCTCAACATAAAACCAGATACACTGAACCTGATAGAGGAGGAAGTGGAATAGCCTTGAACACATTGGCACAGGAGACCACTTCCTGAACAGAACACCAATAGTGCAGACACTAAGATTGACAATAAATGGGACATCATGAAACTGAAAAGATTCTGTAAGGTAAAGGACACCATCAATAGGACAAAACAGGAGCCTACAAAATGGGAAAAGATCTTTACCAACTCCATATCTGACAGAGAGCTAATACCCAAAATATATAAAGAACTCAAGAAATTAAACAAACCAAATAATCCAATTAAATAATGGGATACAGATCTAAACAGAGAATTCTCAACAGAGGAATCTCAAATGGCTGAGAAACACTTTTTATTTTTATTTATTTATTTTTAACTTTTTAATTGATTTAATTGATTCTTTGTGGATTTCACATCATGCATCCCAATCCCATTCATCTCCGCATCCCTTTGTATCTGCATGGAAGCTGTAGTGTGGCCCAGTGGGTCACACAGTATAAATATCCTTCAGTCCAGACATCTTTACTTGTAAGTGTTCATTGCAATAAGTCATTGGTCTGGTTCAAGGCCTTTGGTTTCTGCTACACCATCAATACTTGGCCCTCACTAGAACTCCTCTTGGATATCCTGTTGCTGCTGCCTTGTGGCAGGGAGAACCTGCATGCAGCTTTGGATCTGCAGGACTGGCTCCTTTCTTTACATGCTCCAACACCAGCTCTCCCACTCTTGTGACCCTGGGACCAGCTTTCCCGCCTGCAGTAGGTGGTGAGGGGTGGGGGTGGGACGCATCTCTCCCTCCCTCACACCACCCAACGGCAGACAAGCAGTGGGGATAGCTCTCCCATTCTCATGCCTTCAGGGTTGGCTCACCTGCACCCGCACCACACCGCTGCCAACAGAGTCAGCTCTACTGTGATGCCAAGGCGAGGTACAGGGACTGCTCTCCCAAGTGCTGCAGTTGGTGAGGGTCAGGGCCAGTTCTCCCTAGTGCTGCAGCCAGGGAGAGTCAGGCCAACTCTGTGCAGCCCTATCCTCACTGCTTTCCGTGGTAAGAGGAGCCACAGACATCAACGTAGCGCCCACACTTCTACCCGTTCACCTTGTCCGAGCGAGGGGCTAAGGATTAAAACAGAGACAAGACAGCCTGTCATTCATTTCAGTAGAATGCTCTTTATTGAAGGAGGGAAGAGGCCTTAAATACAGGCTTACAGCACAGTGGAAGAACCTGGGAGGGCAAAAGTTCGCTACAGATGTTCTACATTCTAGCATTTCACCAATATGCAGGGTACGCAAACAAGGAACCTCCGGTAAGCTGTTTAGGAGGAATGAAGCCAGCAGGGAATTAGCATAGGGAGGACATCTGATCAAGGTCAGCAAGCAAGGCAACAGCTACCCAAGGAATGGGGGTCAAGGCCCAACACATCAACACAGACTCAGACATGGCCCTTGGCATCAGCCCAGGCCCAGATGACATGATAGTCCCTGGTGGCAGCACAGGCCACTCAGATCAGCATGGATCCAGCAGCAGCGTGGCCCTCAAACACCAACATTGTCCCAGGTGTGGCCCAGATCCTGGGGCTCCCTGTGGCCTTTGGTGGCCACATAGGCCACAGATATCAATACAGATCCAGGCTGCAGTAGGAACACAGATCCAGACATGGTCCTTGGCAGCAGCCTGGGCTGTATGTCATCATGGCCCTAGTAAGCATCTCAGGTTACCTAGATCGGCATGGCCACAGCACTGTTTTTATTTTAATCAGGATTTCAAATTGAATAAAACAAACAAACAAACAAACAAACAAACAAACAAACAAACAAACCAGTAATCTCCAAAATAATGAATAAATAGTTAAGGTGGGGGGTGTGAAGAGATGGCTCTGTGATTAAGAGCATAGCTGCTCTTCCAGAAGACATGGGTTCAATCCCAGTATCTTACTTGGCAGCTCACAAACGTCCACAGCTCCAGGAGGTCTCACGCCCTCATCTGGCTTCCTTGGGCACTGCACACACATGGTGCATAGACCTGCAGGCAAAATGCCCCCACACAAAAAATAATGGGAAACAGTGGAGAGAGATTGTGGAAGGCACCTAACACTGACCTCATATATGTACACACACACACACACACACACACACACACACACACACACACCCCTAGGCTTCTAGAGGCAGAGCATTTCATTCCCTTTTCTGTCTAGGCCTGCTCCCTCCTATTCCCTCCTTCATCGTCTATGCACCACACCCTTCACAGGTGCAGCCAGGAACCCTGGAGACTGAGAGCATGCTCACAAGCTCTTCTCCAGGCAATGGTGGCCTTTTCAACGTTTAGGGAGGGACAGTGTAAGCAGCTTTTATGGCGGTCATAGGCAAAATTATTTTTAAAATACAAGATTTATTTCATGTGTATGGGTCATTTGCCTGCATGTATGTCTGTGCACCACATGCATGCCTGGTTGGTACCTGTGGAGGCCAGAAAAGAGTGTCAGATCCCCTGGAACTAGAGTTATAGATGGTTGTGAGCCCGTATGGAAGCTAGGAACCCACCCTGGGTCCTCTGGAAGAGCAATGAGTATTCTTAATCACTGAGCCCTCTCCAGCTCCCTCACATGAGAAATTCTTAAACAAACTATCTTAAATGATTCTGATGGCCCCAGCAGGCAGGCTGGTGTCAGTGGGGTTGTATAATTCAGCAGCAAAGACAGGAGTTAGGGAGTGAGAACCATCTGGGGTCACGGTCCAGTTCAGTCTCTTGGTGACTGTGTATACTTCAACAGGTGGTGAAGTGTCTTCATCTGCATATTATGCTGAAGTTTCCTCATCCATAAAGCAGGACTAAATAGCAAAACACCACTGTGCTCAGTGGGCGTTCAGAAAGACAGTGCTCTTCCCCAGTACCTGGTACACAGTAAGTACTCAGTAAGTCCTATTTATTGTATCCTAGTCAGCCAACAAGAAATTATTAAAGGTCTCTACGTGCCAGACTTCCCTTCAGGGACCAGAGCTACATTGATGAACAAGATTGTCATGTTTCACTGTGATTGTCAACTTCATGGGATTTAGAATCAGCATGGAAACAACGCCCCAGCGTGTTTATAAGGGATGTTCTAGATAAGTTTAACTGAGGAGAGAAGACTTGCCTTAACCATTGGGTGAGCTGGGGTCCTGGACTATGTAAGAAGGATAAAGGGAACTGAGCATGGGCATTGATGTCCTTCTGCTTCTGATGGAGGATTCAATGCAACCAGCCTCTTCATGTTCCCACCTCAATATCTCTTCCCTGCCATGGTAGACCACACCCTCCAACTGTAAGTCAAGTAAAGCCTTCCATGAGCTCCTTTGTCTCAGCAACAAGACAAATGACCAATTCAAAGATATACTCAGGGTTTAGAAATTTTATTTTGCATATTTGTTTAGCATGTTTGCAAGTGTGTGGGTGTGGACCTGCCAAAGCAAGCATGTGGAAGTCAGAGGAAAATGTACAGGAGTTGATTCCCTCCTTCTACGGCATGAGTCCTGGGCACTGAACTCAGGTCACCAGGCTTAGTGGCAAGTGCCTTTATCTTCTGGCTTCCTAGACTCTGTTCTTGGTAATAGCATTTTGATTTAATTATCTTAAAGACAATGAAAAACTAAATGCATTCATTACCATTATATTTTCAGGGAGCAAGTGTGTGGGCAGAGATCTGTATCATGTGGAGAAGAACACAAAGATCCTGGGACAGCTCTGTAGACAGCCGGTATAGGGAACATGAAAAGCTATGAACTAAGATAAGTCAGCAGACTGAAAAATGTAAGGTGGCAAGTGGTGTGAGAAAATGGAGGACCAGGAAGGAAGGTACCAATGAGAGGGAGACACAGCAGGGCCACCTTAGACATTTGGATTCTACTATAAATGTTGAACAGGATTGGCATGATTTGTTTTGCATTTAAAAATTATGAGAGACAGGTATATCCCTTGAGTTCACTGGCCAGTGAGTCTAGGTAATTGGCAAGTTCCAGTCCAACGACAAACCATGGATATATATATATATCTCCCAAGGTGGACAGTTCCTGAGGAATGACACCCAAGATTTACTTCTGGCTGCCACATGAAGATGAATACATGTGTATTGGCACCCAAAAACATGTGTTCACACAAACTTGAACACACACATATACACACACATGACCAAGAACAATGAAAAGATGCAAAGTAAATTCATCAAATGGAAAGGGTTCATGGAGAGAAATCAGAAGCAATCACAGGTAAGCTCCTATAAGTCCTCTCCTCATAGGATCAGGACAGACATCCTAAATACCTCCAGCAAGGTCTGTCTACATATGTTAAGTATTGTCTATTGGAAGCTCAATAAAGTCTCAGTACCAGGGGTAGACTAGGGGCTGATCACATAAGCATTCCGTGCCTAGCAAGCACCAGATTGTAGACTCTCAGAAGGAAAGAAGGTATTTGGAGTGAACCACTGTGTACATACAAATCCTGTAGGTGCTAGGAGAAATCCTTATTACTGGTGGAAAGTTTTATATCCAGTTTATGGGTCAAGTTCTCACATGCCTGGCGAGGGGCCTTCCTAAGAATAGCAGCCTCAGGCAGTGTGTGAACTCTCTTCTCCTCAGATGTATATAATTAAAAGTAAACTATGCATATAATGATGCTAGAAATTTCTCATTCACAAGCCACAGTGCAAATATGGGTAAACCCTTTGTTATCTTTCTGAAGTTTTAAGATAAAGCACTACCCCCAACTATTGATACAGATGTATATTTTTTCCACAAAGAGGATCCCATTGAGATAGTATGCTTTGGAGAGGGAAGGGCTTAGGAACCTCCACCCCTCACTGAAGGGCTAGGGCCAGTTGATGACTTTTGGGGAGGGGAGTCAGTTTCCTTTAAGGGTGTAGCCTCTAGTGGGTTGACCATGATCCAGTGGATGGCCTCACACCCATGAGTATATGTCAGCACAAATTAGACGAGGTGGGTTATCTTTTTAAAAAAGAAGAAAAGGATATGGATTTGTGGGGGGATGGAGCTCATGGGATGGATCTGGGAGGAGTTATGAAGAAGAGTGGAGGTGAATATGATCAAAATACATGTACACACACAAGAAATTCTCAATGAATTAACAAAATACTAATTAAAGTGAAAAATAGATTCTAGAGCTCTAAGCTAGAGCTCTCGTTCCATTCATACATCACAGAATATTTGAGCAACTGTTTCAAAAAAAATTGACTTGGAAGCCTGAGCTAGGATTTGATTTGCTTCTAATAGATCAAAGTTAGTCATCCACATCCCAACTGGACACTGGAATAAGGGGACAGAGGATTCAGAGGACTGTGTCCTTGAATGACTCAGAAAGGGATGGGGTTGGCCTCCTACACTGAGTGCTGCTTCAAGGAGACTCATCTAAATGGTTCTCCCTGGGAAGGGGTGAGGATGTCTCCAGGTTTTGAAACCAGGGCTTGTGGAGGCCATGCCATGCCGGTCAGTTCTTGTCTGGGCACAGATGAGAAAGGGGTGCCGTGTGAGTGATGTTTGGAAGTCCAAGTCAGGTTGTGATTGGGTTGAAACGTTCCCCCATGGGCTCCTGTGTTTGAATTGAATATGAAACATTCCCCCATGGGCTCCTGTGTTTGAAATACTTGGTTTCAAACTGCTGCTGCTGTTCTAGAAGGCTATAGAACCTTTGGCCCCTGGGGTTGAGCTTGAGAGGTTTAGCTCAATCCTGCTTTTGTCCTTTCTATCCTTCCTGATCTGTCAAGATGGGAGGAGCCTCTGCTACATGCTCCGACTGCCATGACCCCCACCATGACTTCTCCTCACATAGCACATACCCTTAAAGAAAACTGACTCCCTGCCCCAGAAGTCATCCCTCACATAGAAAGTCGAGTTTTCTAAGCTCTGCCTGCCCCCTGCTCCAAAACCCTAATCTCCTGATGGGGTCTTCTTGGTCAAAAAATATGGATTTATATCAATATGGGGGGGGGGGGTGCTTTGTCTTAGATTTCCAGGAAGATAGCAAAGGGTTTGCACATGCTCGTGCTCTAAGTCAGCAAGACAGCAAGCTCCATAATCCAACACCCACCCCGTCTCTGCGACTGCCTTGTACCAGAGCCCTTCCCAGAGTGGCCCAACATGTGGCCCACCTGCAGTAGGCACCTGCTCAGTGATGTGACAAAATCCCTATCAGAAGAAGCTTAAGGGAGGGAGGATTTATCTGGGTTCACAGTTTGAGGGTGCGGGGCATCGTAGAGGAGAAGTCATGTTGGGGGTCATGGCAGTCGGAGCATGTAGCAGAGGCTCCTCCCATCTTGACAGATCAGGAAGGATAGAAAGGACAAAAGTAGGACTGAACTAAACCTCTCAAGCTCAACCCCAGGGGCCAAAGGTTCTATAGCCTTCTAGAACAGCAGCAGCAGTTTGGAACCACATATTTCAAACACAGGAGCCCATGGGGGAACATTTCACCCAATCACAACCTGACTTGGACTTCCAGACATCACTCACACGGCACCCCTTTCTCATCTGTGCCCAGACAAGAACTGACCGGCATGGCATGGCCTCCACAAGCCCTGGTTTCAAAACCTGGAGACATCCTCACCCCTTCCCAGGGAGAACCATTTAGATGAGTCTCCTTGAAGCAGCACTCAGTGTAGGAGGCCAACCCCATCCCTTTCTGAGTCATTCAAGGACACAGTCCTCTGAATCCTCTGTCCCCTTATTCCAGTGTCCAGTTGGGATGTGGCTGGCTGACTTTGATCTTTCAAAAGCAGACCAAATCCCAGCTCAGGCTGGATCTAAGTCAATTTTTCTTTGAACAGTTGTTTGATTATCCAGATATATGAATAGAACTACTTTGAAGTCAACCTGAATATATATATGAGTCATAACTCAGTAGCTCTTGGAGCCATGGAAATCCTAATTCTCAGCCTCGTTTCACCTGATAGTGACTTTGTCTGGTTTACTTGACTTTCATCCTTTCCCCCATTCTTTTCAAAGGATAGGGCTCAAGGAATCAGCGAGGGGAGATTGTGTCTCCCTTAATCAATTGCCCCATTCATAAAACCATATTTTGCTATTCCTTTCAAATCCAGAACATCACCCTGGTGGGAATTCCCCTTCTGGAACTTTTTTTTTTTCCTATCCAAATTTAGAATCTGTCCCTGTGTGGGACCAGGGTGTTTCAGAACAAATGACATCATGAAGACCCGCAGGAACAGATGGTCAGACTTTCTGTGCCCTGTGAACTCAATTCCGTGCCATCTACTGGAATGGAAAGTGCCTGGGCCATGCAGAGGGAGTTTCTAAGAAGAGCGGGTGGAAGGGCCTGCTTTCCCTTCATTAAACAGGAAGCGTCTGGGCTGAACACACTGGCAAGGGCATCCAGCCGTGGGCACATGCAGCCAGTGCTCAGCCCCACAGTAGGTAAGCACTCTGGCTTCGCTGAGCAGATTTCTAAGCTAGATGTTGAAATAATTTTCCATCCCACCCCACCCTCCAGAAAGGCATGGGATAATGGAATATTTTTAGCAAGGAAAAAATTCTATAATAATGAACACATAAATACTATACAGAGGACAGGGCCCCTCCCACCAGTTGCCCAGAGACCCCTCGAGTGACTGTTATATTTAATAGGCTTTGAAGCCAGTATAGGAGATAGGCACAGGCCAGCGTGGGCTGGAAAAGAGGACAGAATGAAGAAACGGGTCAGAAGAAAGCTATATAGAGTCAGCATGGTGGTGCACACCTGTAATCCCAGAAACTGAGAGGCTGAAGTAAGAGGGTTGTGAGTTCGAGGCTAGCGTGGGCCATATCAAACACATGCTTCAGGCACGCACACGCAAACACACACACACACACACACACACACACACACACACACACACATCACATGTCATTGTAGAGAGTGCTGTAGCTGGCACACGGTGTCACTCTTTGGTGAGCTCCTGACAGTTTCAAATTCCTATGACCATCTCGATATGCACATCTCCTGTGACCTTCTTGTGGCATCAGACACGTTCTCCTCTGCCTGGCCTCTGTGGGACTTCCCATCTTCACACACTCCCTGTCTCTGCTTCAAGTTAACAAATAACCCTTGTTTCCCTCTCTGACCTACGCATCACATCACCTCCTTTCCATCACCTCCTTTCCCTCTCCAAGACCTCAGGCTCCAACCAAGTTACCCTGGGTGACTCTTCTGACACCCCACACTACTGTGTTGGTGAGCCCTGTGGCTTACCTTCCTGAATATGCTGAGCTCTGGATACCTCTCTGTACCTCTTGCCTCTGCTGCTCCCACCTGGCCAGTTCCCCAGGATCTGTCACCTGGGTCATTGGATTTGTTTCCCGAGTCTCCTACTTACTGTGCCTTGTCCCTATGGACAAGGGCACAGTACTTAGGTTGACAGTGTTAAGGTAGAGTTGGGATGACATCATTCTCTGCTCAAGGACTTCTGGTCTGCATAGAATGTGTCCCAATTAGCTTCAACTGTCAACTTTGCATAGCCTAAAGTCACCTGAGAAGGGGATCTTATAAGAATTTGTGCAGATCAGAGTGGCCTGTGGGCATATCTGGAGCGTGGGGGTGGGCTGTCTTGATGTTAATGGATGTAGGAGGACCCAGTCCACTGTGGGTGGCGCCATCCCTAGGTATGGCGACCTGGGCTGTGTAAGGAAGGTAGCTGAGCATAGGTCTACAAGCAAGCAGGGTCCCTCCATGGTTTCTGCTTGAGTCCCTGCTCTGACTTCCCTCATTGGCAGACTGTGGCCTATAAGCCAAATAAATCCCTTCTTCCCCAAGTTGCTTTTGGTCAGAGTGCTTTATCTCCACAATAGAAAGAAAGCTAGAGCAGAGCAGGAAGCCAAACCCTGGTGGTGGCCTTCAAGGCCTTGTTGATGGATCTCTCTTCCTAGAGAACCGCTGTTCAGTGTACTGCGACCCCACAGGCTCCAAGCCAGCTCTCACACTCTCCAGACCCACTCTTTGTCTCCTGCCCCTGGCCTTACTTTTCCCTCTGCCAGAAATATGTGTCCCTCGGATGCCCCCACGACTCCTCCGTTTCCTTCCACCCTTTACCCAGATGCCACTTTCTTGGTCACACCGTCCCAAACTGACTGCCTTGACATGTATCATGCCCTGGGATCCTCTGTCTCTCTCCCAGCCCTTAGCACCATCCACCTTAGTACAGAGAAGTAGTACAGAGAGGCTTACTTCCTCATTCACTACTTACCTCCCACCAGAAGCCGAATCTCAGAAAGTTGTGGCTTCTTGTCTCTTGCTCGCTGTTTTATTACTGCAGAATGCATTGTTGCTGTTATTATTTTATTACATTTCTTTAGCTGGGGAGGGGAACACATGCATTCCATAGTAGTTGAGTAGGGGTCAGAGGACAATCTGAGAAGCTGGTGCTCTCCTTCCATGGTGTGGGTCTCTGGGACCAGACTCAGGTCACCAGGCATGGTAGCAAGTGCTTTAAGCCACTGAGCCATCTCCCCAGCCTGGAAGCTGTTTGTGAATGGATGACGGAAGGTGTCTACTAAATCCCTCAGCATTGCAGGCCTCCCTGCTCCCAGCGCAACACACACACACACACACACACACACACACACACACACACACACACACAGTCTTGTCCCATCTCTGTGCACAAGTCTCCACCTGCCTTACACCTCTCCTGAGCCTCTTTGTACCCAGGCATTGCATGGAGCTGCTTCGGCGGCTCTGACCTGAGGAACGTCTGATGTATGAAGATGGTACCCAGCTTCTCTGAAGTCAGGACAGCCATGGCCAGCTTCTCAAAGCTCTGTGATTCAAAGTGGTTTCGGGGGGGGGGGGACTCCAAACCTCCACTTCCTACTCCGTAAAATTCTTCTGAGAATGAGACGAGGTCCTGTCTGTGTCGTTTCTCCTACTGCTGATGGGAGGTCGCAGCCTTCCCTGCTGGGTTTTTGCCTTTCTGGGTTCCTCGATGGGCTGACAGAACCATCTAAGGGCCTGCTCCTTTCAGTCAACCCAACCCACTTTGTCCATGGCTACATGCTTCTTTTAGGTTCCTCTGCTTCTGCAGGAAAACATCTCGAAGAACCGGATGAGTTAGAGACGGTCACTCCGAAGAAGAAGTCTCCAGTGGTCACCTGTGCAAGTGATGCTGTCACAGGGACTGAAGCCAAGGCACCCACGAAGTGAGTCACAAGCGGGGTTACTAAACCCACTGGAGACCTGTGTGCCCCACAGGCTCTTCTGGGTCTCTGGGTCATTATACAAGCGGCCTCCAAATACACAGGGTCCTTTGCCGCCCCCCCCCCATACCCTCTTCACGGTCAACTAGCCCACAGCGCCCTTGAGGCCAGTCCTCCGTAGGAAGGTTTGCAATGCCCCTCCTCCACAGTACTGAGCCCACCTCATGTGGTTAGCCCACCACGACCCACTTTTGCTTCACTCTGCCTAGTTAGGAGCCTGATCTTCAACCCGGACGGTGGACCCTATCGTCAGGAGTTCTGCTCGGGTCATCTGGATGAGCTGGGTGCCTAACAAATATCTGGACGGTGGCGGGATGGGATGCTACCCTCTGCATGGATGGACAGGTGGGTAGGTAAAAGGATGGATGGCTCAGTAACCGGCAGAGCAGACGCAGCAGCTTCTATCAGCCCCATGGAAGCTTCAAGGGGAGAGAAGACGGCAGGCCAGGAGAAGCTTGCCAGGGGGAAAGGGCCGCCTCCCTGCTGCTAGTCTTCTCCTGTCTCCCTCCTTGCACTACTTCTCCTCTGGGCTTTCTCACCTATCTGCTTGGCCCCTTCCCATCCCGGGATTTCTGATTCCTGGAGCAACGGTTCCAAATTGTGTGCCAAACTTGACAAGCTTTCCCAAAAATGTGTTTCTTGCCCGTGGCTTTTCCAGTTGATTCTCTAACAGCTGTCGCTTCTCCATGATGTAGCTTGTCTATCTGGACTTGGGTGTGCTTGCCCCTCCCAGAAACAAGCAACTTTTCTGTATGGTTAGAGGACCTGTAGGCGGCTCTTAGAGCCTCCTCCTCTGGTAGCAAAAGGAAAATGCATTTCCCTGTTGCCATGGAAACATGGTATTTCACGGCAACAGAAAACAGAGAAGCAAAGTTAAAATTACTTGAGGTTGTGGTGATAGCTTGGCCCACAAAGCGCTTGTTATGCAGGTATGAGGACCTGAGCTAGATCCCCAGGGCACTTGTAAAACAGCGGAGTTGGCGTGAGTTTATAATCCCAGTGCAGGGGAGGTGGAGACAGGAGGATCTCTGGGACTTGCTGGCCAGCCAGCTTACCTACTTGGTGAGCTCAGGGCCAGTAAGAGACCCTGTCTCAAAAAACAACGTGTAATGACGTCTGTGATGGGCCTCTGGTTTACACACACACACACACACACACACACACACACACACACACACACACTACATAAATGATGCCCCCACACACATATGAAGTTAAAATTACTTGCCTTGAAGTACAGTAGCACATGTGAATTCACAGAGCCTAGATGTGAAGAGCAGGTGTGGGGAACTTCTGGCCTCCGGCTCCTGGCTCCATTTTCTCCCAGCCTTCTGACAAACCGTGTTTACAGTAATGAGAAAGATTCTTATCGGTCAGCTATCCCTGTCTGGAAGCCACCCGGAGCCAGCTGGAAGGCACACAGGCAGTGAGGCATTTTACAAGCATGCTCTGCTCTGTGGATCAGAATGCACCTGGCTGGCTTACCTTACAAATCCACCCCCTTTGAAGCGCCTGCCCCTGCTCCAGAACCCTGCACTGAGTTTCAGAGGAGTGTTCTGTATTTCTGCTCTTGTTTCACGATGTTGACTGAAGTCATAAAGTCACAAGACATGAGAGAGGGAAAGACCCGGGAAGATTAGCAGGTCTAACCTCCTCTTTTTTTTTCTTTTTTATGGTGAGGAAACTGTCAGAGTGACTTTAATTTCGGATTTTATGAGGCCTATTTGCGTTGACATGACTGATGACTCTGCTTCCCAGACTGCCTCATAAAAAGCGTCAGCTTGCTTCCTGATTGGGTGGGCTAGGAAGTCGCAGCTCTGCCTTCATAACTTCCTGCCTCATATCCTTCACCGATGTTGGATGCAATTGGAGATTTCTACCCACGGCCTTTCCTCAAAGGAAGAAAAATATGGACAAATCTGAGCTCCTGCTCATAGACAGGACAGCCAGAAGCCTTCTAGAGCAATCAGGGGCACCCACGGTTCCTGGAGTGTCTGTGGGGGGGCGGGGCTAGGAACTGGGGGCGGAGCCTTGACGAGGCGGGGCGGTGGGGGGGCACTGGTGGCTTGAAAGTTGTGTAGCTCTGGCATGGTACCGGGGAGTTGGTAGGCTGCAGGTTGGAATCTGGGCAAGACACTCAGTTCACAACTAGGAAAACAATATCAAAACCTGTTTTCAGAGCCCGTGGATAAGATCTGGAATGGAAAACCGGTTTCACATGATAGTTGGGGTTGGCAGTCCTGAAGGGCTGTGAGCTGACTCAGCAGAAAAGAATATTACTAGGAGTCAGGACGGCCACTTGGGCCTGAGGTTGTGGAGGCGGTGAGCAAACTAGGCCTTTGCTTTCCCTTTTTGATATAAATTTTATGTCACCCCCAAAATGACATGCACACTGATTAAAAAGTCAGGGGCTGGAGAGATGAGCAGTTAAGATGACGTAGTACTTTTGCAGAGGACCTGAATTTGGTTCCCAGTGGGTGCTGGGAACCAAATTCAGGTCCTCTGCAAAAGTTACAACTGCCTGTAACTCCTGCTTCAAGGAGGTCTGCTACCCTCTTCTGGTCCTCTACAGACACCTCTCATGTGCACAAACCCACATACAGGTGCACCCGTACACATCACTTTTTGAAAATCTTAACAACAGTTTAAAAACTCGGCGTTTCTATGGTTGCAATCTTTAATATTTGTCCGTGCGTGCATGTATATGTGTGTGGCATGAATGTGTGGTTCAAAGGACAACTTGTGGGAATCAGTTCTTTCCTTCCTTCACGGGCTCTTTCCGGCTCTGGCCCGCAGGATTCCTCTCCTCAGTGATGAAGCCACATTAACAATAAGCCTTGGGTAGAGAACCCTGGAGGAATACTAAAGTGGAGATTATTCTGTGAAAATAGATGGGTGATTTGACAGAAAGAGCGGGAGCTGTTGGCACAAGTTAAGACTGTCTAGCAAACAAAGCCCAAGACGTGCTGTTATAATCCACCCAGGACGGCATCCCCGGGATGGCATGCACAGACAGCAAGCGCTGCCTTGAATGGTGTCACTATTTACCCAACGGAGCATAGCCCTCCATAAAAAGGCTTTTAACCATCACTGAGGGATTCGGAGGTGAGGAGGCTTAGTATGAGTAATGAGGGAAGAAGGGCTTGATAACAGCTGTCCATGTGTCCATCCGAAATCCTACTGTCTTGGCACTAGTGAAACCAGTATCCTAATGTGGGAGTCAGGTGGCAGGTGGGGCTTTCACACAGAGCAGGTCAGAGACATGCTCATTACCCACCCCACTCTCCAACTGATGTGAAGTCCGCCTGGATGTCCAAGACCAGCCAGAAGCAGTGAGGTGTCATTGAGGGAGGAGATTCTTGCTCATTGTCCCTCACAAGGCTGTATGGACCTGCTCTCCCAGATAGATCCCTCTGCCTTGTGTGAGGGCTGAGAGCACTTCTCTGTATCCAGTCAGAGGAGAGTCTGTTTTTTTTTTCTCTTGTTATTATGCTGAATGACACTGATTTGAGTTTTCGAATGTTGTGCCAACATTGCATTCAGGATGAAAGGCACGTGGCTGTGGTGCATTATCTTTCATGTTATCAGATTTCATTCACTAAAATATGATAAAGAATTTTTGTGTCTGTGTTCATGAGGGGCTTGAAATAGAATTTTCATTTTAAAAAGATTTTATTTATGTGTATGTGTGTGCATCTGTGTGTACGACATGTGTGGGGAGCGGTGTCCACAGAAGCCAGAAGAGGGTGTCACATTCTCTAGAGATGGCATTATAGGCAGTTGTGAGCTGCCATATGAGTGCTGGATTCAAACTCAGATCCTCTGCAAGAACAGCAAGTGCTCTAACCACCGAGCCATCTCTCCAGCCCTGTAGAATTTTCTTTTTCATATTGTTCTTGAATTTCATGTCAGAGTCATGTTGGGCTTAAGAGTGAGCTGGGAAGTGTGTTTGTCTGCTGAAAATTTCTAGACGAGTTTGTGTGGAGTAAACATTCTTTATTCCTTAAATATTTGATTCAGCCAGGTGGTGGTGGCACACACCTTTAATCCCAGCAATCGGGAGGCAGAGCCAGGTGGATCTCTGTGAGTTTGAAGCCAGCCTGGGCTATAGAGTGAGTTCCAGGAAAGGTGCCAAAGCTACACAGAGAAACCCTGTCTCAAAAAAACAAAAAAATAAAAATAAAAATAAAAATAAAAAATAAAAAATAAAAAAAAAATTGATTCAACTTACTAGGGATGCCAGTTGAACTTGGAGTTTTTCTTTGTGGGAAAGGTTTTAAGTAAAATTTTGCTTTTTTTTTTTTAACCAAACAGAATATTACAACATTCTTTTTCTTGAACTTTGGGTGTTTGTGTGTTTTAACTAACTGGTCCATTTCATCTAAGCTGCTAAGTGTGTGTAGACCTATTCACAAATTCCTTTCAGATTCTGCTAATGTCTGTAGAATAGGCAATTTGTGTCTTTTTCTATTTCTTGATATTGTTGTACATTCTGGGTTTGCTTTTTTGTTTGTTTGATTGGTTGGTTTGGTTTGGTTTTTCGACAGAGTTTCTCTGTATAGCCCTTGGCCAGGCTGACCTTAAACTCAGAGATCCGGCTGCCTCTTTAGTGCTGGGATTAAACGCATGTGCCAGCACCGCCCAGCTCTTCTATACCATAAGTGGAGGTATGTATGCATGTTTAGATGTGTGTGGACATGTATGAGTGGGTGGGGATGCACATGCATGTGAAGGCCTGAGCTGGAGATTGATAGAAGGAATCACCCTCCATGGCTTTTCTACCTCCTTCATTGAGGCAGGGTCTCTCAGTCAAACCCAGAGCTGGTTGGTATGGCTAGCCTCCTTAGCCAACTTACCCTGTGGAACCCCTGTAGCTGCCTTCCCAAGGCTGGAATTCCAGGTGGGCTGCCACACTCCTGAGGCACTTCTGTGAGTGCTAGGAGCCAAACTCTTTGGCAAGCACTTTAACCAATGAGACGTTTCCCTTCTTCTTTTTAAAAATCTTAATTATTCTGACTAGAGATTATGAATTTTGTTGATTTCTTTAAAAATGAGTATTTTACTTTCCATTAATTAAAAAACTTCTGTGCGTGTTTTGTTTGTATGTGTGTATGTGTACCACATACATGCTTCATGCCTGAGGGCATCAGAAGAGGGGCTCAGATCCCTTGAAACTGACATAATGGATGATTGTGAGCGACCATATGGATGCTGGGGATTGAGCGTGGGTCCTCTGCAAGAGCAACAAGTGCTCTTAACCACTGAGCCATCCGTCCTGCCCTGGCTTTTCATTAATTTGGAAGCTTATTTTTGTGCTCTTTCCTTTCCTTGCTCTGCCTTCCTTTCTTAGGGGTGATCATCGTTGCTTTGAGGCAAGGTTCACTCTTAGTCTGGAGCCCACAGTGCATCCCACTCAGCATCCTCCTGCTCCAGGCTCCCAGCGCTGGGATTAGAAGTCTGTGCCTCCAGCCTCACTGTTCTTTTCATAAGGTGGAGACCAATAATACTGATTTGAGAACTTTCCGTATATTTTCCTCAAGTGTTAAATTTTATATTGATTGTTGTGTGTGTATTTGTGTGTGTGGGAGGCATCTGTGCACCTATGGAGGTCAGAGGACAACTTGCTGGGGTTGTGTTTCTCCTTCTACCATTTGGATTCCAGGAAATGAACTTATGTCATCAGGCACAATGGCATGTACTCTTAGCCGTTCAGTCATCTCCGTGACTCAGATATTATTTTATCAGCATATTTCTATATTTGAGCTATTATGTTTTTATATTCATCTAGTTCAATTTTTTATTTCTTGTGTGTTAGTTTTCATATAGTTGGCTATTTTCAGGTATCTTAATCTTGAAAAAAAATCAACTTTTGATTCCATTGTAGTTAGAAAATTCCTTTGAAAGAACTGAATTATTGCTAAATCCTGGTGGCTTGTTTCATATCCTAGAACAACGTCTGTCTCGTACATACTCATGTGAAGAGAATGTGAGTCATGTTGTTGGGTGGAATCTGCAAGTACAAATGTGTAAATGTTTGATTTATAGTGTTTATTGTTTTGGTCAAGTCTTCTATGCCTTTAGTGGTTTTCTGCATGTGTTATCAATTATTGAGAGATGCTGAAATGTGTTTCTTTCTCCTTTCAGGTCTATCAGCTCTTACTTCATATGGTTTGAACCTCTGTGACTTGGTAGAAAAACATTGAGAAAGTGTGGCATCTGTATTCAGTGCTCTTGTGTCTCTAAGACCATAGTCCCTGACAGAAACAGCTTTGAGGAAGAAAGATTGATTTCAGCTCCTGGCTTCAGTCCATCACAGCAACGAAGACCTGATACAACAGCTCAGTTCCTGGTAGCTAGAGGGTGTGCTGGAGGCTGTTCACACACACCGTGGTAGACCAGGAGGTTGAGAACAGGCAGGAAGTGGACAGAGATAACCTACCCTGGACATGCCCCCTGGCAGTGACCTCTAACTAGTGCCCACTCCCCAAAGTTTCCAGAAACTCCCAACATGGTGATATCAGCTGAAAATTAAGCATTCAAGCCATGAGACTGAGGACTGTGGAGATGGTTCAGTAGGGAGAAGGTTGGCTGTGCAAGTATGAGAACCTGGGTTCCAGCCCTCAAACCTGTGTAAAAGCCAGGCAAGGCAGCACATGTCTGTGACTCCAGCACTGGCTGGGCAGAGAGAGACGGGATCCCAGGGGACTACTGGCCAGCTCAAAGAGCAAGCCCCAGGTCAGCAAGACCCTGTCTCAAAATGTAAGGTACAGAGTGATGGAGAAAGACACATGACATTGACCTCTGGCCTCCGCATGTGAACACATGGGTGCATACACATGGATGTACATGTATGGGTGCACACATAGACATAGACACACAAACACACAAATCAAGGTGGCTGGCACCGAGGAACTATACTCAGGGTTGACCTTTGACCTGCACATCTATGAACATACACACAAATGTACACATTAAATAATGAACAATTTACAGGTTTTGCCTATCTTCAATATTGATTGTTGTTACCATCAGTGTTACACTATCATTTCCTTACTTGTTACTATTTCTTCTTAATTTTGTTAAACACTTGCTTTGACAGATTTCAAAATTTTTTGAACCTGATAAACTTGTCTGAATTTGTAAATTTTCCCCTTTAAATACCAGTTTATCTGGACACGTAAAGCTGGACTTAAGATGCTTCTGGCTTATTCATTTTAATAGTTTCGTGAGTTCTTTTTTAACTTAGAAATCATCTAATTGTGTACTATGACACTCAGACTTGTAGGGTCTACTCTTCAGTTAGTATCGAGAACTGTACAGAGGGCTGATGAGATGCCTCAGCAGGTTAAAGGCACTTACTGTCAAGCCCGATGACCCAAGTTCAGTGCCCTGAGATCTGCATGGTCGATTGAGAAACCACTACACATGTTGCCCTCTGACCTCCACATTCATGCCATGACATGCACGTGCCTCCCCCCAATAAATAGATGTGATAACAATATAAGTACTGTGGAGAGTAGCCACAGATTCAGAACAGAGGACCGGACTTCCAGCTCAAAGGCAAAGGATCTCATCACTTCTCTTTCTCATGGCTTATCCTGATTCATCCGGAAAGCTCATGGGGAATAAGGCATGGTCTGCAGTGGGTTTGAGTCACAGTTGGGGATAGTGGGCTTGAGAAACTCAAACCTTAAAAACAAATCTTTATTATTATTTCATGTGTATGACTGCTTTGCCTGCAGGCATGTCTGTGTACCCCATGTGTGCCTGGTGTCTGCAGAGGCCCGAAGAAATTCCAGAACTCCTGGAACTGGAGTTAACTGATGGTTGTGAGTCATCATGTAGGTGCTGGGGATCAAACCTGGGTCTTCTGGAAGGAGCAGCTGGTGGTCTTAACTGCTGAGCCATTTCCCCACAAGAAATTTCAAACTTTTCTAAGAGGGGCTGTGAGCCAGCCCACTGAACTTTGCTCCAGAGTTCCCATCTCCATCTTATTGGACAATACATAACCCTACCCTCTGCTGGGGAGGAGAGGCTGGCTTTGCTTTTACAGACTAGTTCTATAAGATCCTTGAAAAGATAGCTCAGAACAAAAGCCAAACAGTTCATCTGATCAGAAGAGTCACAGAAAACATGAGGGCCCACGCATGCTTGTCTCTGGCAATTATGTTTTTGGAATTCATTTCTGAATGACTGCAATGTGGTAAGCAAACATTTTTTTACAACCTGCTGATTTAATTTTGTAAGATTTATTTTATTTTTCAGGTATGCATGTCGCTGTGTGTGTGTATGCACACTTATGTGCAAGGATGCCCAAAGCAACTCCAAGTGGGCATTGGAGATCCCTGGAGCTGGAGCTACAGGTATTTGTGAGCTGTCCAGTGGTATCCAAACTCTGAACCTCTGATAGAGATGTAAGTGCTCTTAACCACTGAACCATCTCTCCAGGAGAGAGCAGGAAGAGTTCTGTGAAAATCAAGGCCCACTCCCAGTGACCCACTTCCTCCCGAAAGGTTCCACTTCCTGAAGGTTCCGTAGCCTTTTTTAACAATGCTACCAGCTGGGGCCCAAGCACTCAAACCTTTATATTCAAAGCTATATACTCAGACACATAAATACATGGGGATATTTTCTCCTTTAAACCAAAATTTAGAATCTATTTGATTCTGGATTCAAAGTACCCGAGTGTTGTTTTGTTTTTGTTTTTTAAGATTGGAAAAATATATGGTCTGATATACTGCATGGTGGTTATTACATGTTTTTAAAGGCATTATCATTTAGATATATGTTAATAGCCTGAAAGGTGAAACAATATCATATCTGAGACTTGTTCTAAATACTCTCCCCAAAATTACATTTTATAATTATGTAATAGGCAACAAAAACATTGAACAATTTATCTTGCTAGTTTAAGATGATGTTAACTTAATTAAAATCTTCTGAATCATTAAAAATACAATTATAGATTCACTAGGGCTGTGCTTTGAGCTCTTCACACATGGTCAAGCCTCCACAGCTGCATAACTGGCGCCCAGGCTAAAGCCACAGAACAATGGACTTACTCATTTCTTTGATGATTCATGAGCTTGTTTCACACCTTCCGAGGGGATATTGGTGTGTGGACTTTAATATCTTCCTAAGGTTTTAGTTGTATGTTTTTATAGCTTCCCAGGGGTGGAATAATGTTACGAGCCCTAAAGAGAAAGTATCTACATTCAGCTCCACAAGCTGTAGAGCCTGGGTCAGCACTGACCCATCTTCAGTCTGGGCACAGGGCTGGCCACCAGGTGGGGTCAGCTTCCAACACCGAGAATGACCACAATACTATTTTTAAGGCTATACCTTCCCCCAGGTTTTGCCAATATTATTATTGTGATTGTTGTTATTTACAACCTGATGCCTTTTCGGAAGTGATGTACCTTTAAAGTCTCACTTTGCGAAAGTTACAAAATTCGATGTCCTATCAGCCTGATGTACTGACTGCGTCTGTTATTTCTAAAGAATTCCGTCTTGGGTATTGGTATTTTATTATTGAGATGAATAGGGTCAGCTGGTGCTTTAATTTCCTGTGAGATGAAGCACTGGGAATGGGTCCTGCATTCTTCCTCTCTGATGTATTTGGTCAATTCATCTTCTTTAAAGACCCTCACTGTGAGCCAACTGTATGTCCCCCAATCCACATGTTGAAATCCCAATCTCCAAAACAGTGGTGTTGCAAGGTGAAGCCTGTGGGGGAACTGGTCATGACTACCCCCAAGAATGGTGTCAGTGCTCAAGTAAAAGAGCTCTCTGGGAGTGTGTCTGCCTCTACCTTACAAGGGCACAGCAAGAAGTTGCCCTCCATGAAGAACAAGCCCTGACCAGACATCCAGTCTGTTGACACCTTGATCCTGGTCTGCCAGCCCTCAGAACATGGGAAATAAAGATTTATTTCTAAGACACCTACTTAGAGAATTGTGGTATTTCAGCTTATTGGCTTTTCCACCCAATAATTGTTGTGCAATCATGGATCCACATTAAATATTGGAATGTTTGCCCGCCTGACTTATTATGCACCAATCACATTACTAGGCAAAGCATTCTCCTCTCATTCTGATAAGGCTCGTTACTATCCAGAAACATTGCTTTATTTCTTCCTTCCTTCTATGATCCCTCCGAAACCAACAGATATACACATATTTATATTTTTATGAAATAGTAATTTAGTGGAGTAACAAAAGGCCTGTATAAAAATGATGCCCTTTTAGAAATTCATTATCAAGAGATATATACAGAATTGAATACCTTTTCAAAAGTTAACACCAGGGCTGGAGAGGTGGCTCAGCAGTTAAGAGCACTTGCTGCTCCTCAGAGACAGCCTCCAACTGCCTGTAACTCCAGCTCCGGGGGAATCTTCTAGCCTCCATGAGCACATGCATGCATGTCACACACACACACACACACACACACACACACACACACAAAGTAAATCTTAAAAAAATTACTTCTAAGCTTTAATTTTATATAAATTTATATCTCTTATACTAACTTTAATTTTTATTTTGGGGGTCTAATTATGAATCCATTGGTCCTTCATAGGCCTAGCTTATTTGAAGTTCCCTCAATACAATTAACACTTTGTGCTCAAAGAGTCCCAGCCTCATGCGCAGAGACCCTTAAATTGGTGCTTTGGTCTTCGGCTACTACCCCTAACATGTTTTTAAATAAAACCCTTACTTTCTGGTAAGAGCAGACTGTTCCAGGCTCATTCTGACTCTCTCGACACAAGGGCTCATCTGTCCTTGGAGGGGTCCTGGTTTCTTTTACTTCACAATAGTGTTAAACAGCAGGCCTGGGAGGATGCAGATGAAAGGAGACAGAGGAATCCTGCCAAGGCTGCTGAACCATCTGCATTGGAAAATGACTTCTCAGATAAATCATGGTTCCCACTGGTCTCGATGCTCTATGGGGCTGAGGATGTCGCTGAGCTGGCAGTGTGCTTGCCAAGCATGCAGGAAGCCCTGGCTTCCCCAGCACTGCAGAAAACCAGGCATGACAGTGCACATCTGCAACCCCAGCCACTGAGATGTGGGGGCAGGAAGAGCAGAAGTTCAATGGCAGCTACATAGTGAGTTTGAAGCCAGCCTAGGCTACATGACCCTGCCTCAAAACAAAACAAGAAAGATGTATACTATAAAATCCCACTTTTCATACAGTAAGTGGTGTCTCCCAGCACTAACACTGTGTACCCTATACCAACAGCCAGGCCAACAAACAGGTGACCGAACATGGTTGAAGCCTGTCCCTGAGGGCAGGGACAGTATGAGACACACAGGAATTAAGACTCTCTACTCTGGCCTTAGATGTTGCTTGTCCAACACCTTACCTCCCTTGCCACATAGCAGCACTGGGAATAATTTACGGAGACAGTGCCAAACTGAGGGGAGGGGATTTAAAACCATGCTCATGGAGGTCTTAGAAAACTGAGCTAAAACCACAGATTGGAAACTTGATATGCTCAAACAAAGACAAAAACAAGGACATTGGGATAGTGAAGTCCAAAGCTGGGACAGAGTTATCATGGAAGAACACTGCCCAAGTGCAGGATGGTGGACGCAGATGATCAGGTGGCTGTATCTGCAAATGCCTTGTATTTAATGTCTCTTTCTTTTTTCCTTTTAGATTATTAATGCAATATTTATGTGTGTATGTGTGGCCTACCTGTATATGTGTACACCACATGTGTGCTTGGTGCTCTTGGGGGCCAGAAGAGGTTATTAGAGCCCTTGGAGTTACAGATGGCTGTGAGCTACCATGTGAGTGCTGGGAACTGAACCTGGGTCTCAGGAAAGAACAAGTGCTCTTAGCCGCTGGGCTGCTGCTCCCAGCCTGTCTTTTGCTTTTTGCAAATAACTTGCAGAGACCAGCTCCTACTGAAACTCACTTCCTTGTCTCCATCAGAGGATAACGGAATTACACACACACACACACACACACACACACACACACACACACACAGAGGGGGGGGGGGAGGGAGGGAGAGGGGGAGGGAGGGAGGAAGTGTGATGTCCCTCTGAGTGATGAGGGGGAAAGACAAAGGGAGAGTACAGGGAGTTCTGAGACCAAAGTAGAGATGGAGAAGACAAATACGGAGATGATGACTAACGTGCAAAGGGTATTTGCGGCATGGGGGGGGCAGGCAGCAACATGGGGAGAGGACAGACAGACTGAGGGAGGAGGTTGGCAGGCACAACCTGGAGAGAGGACAGACAGACTGAGGGAGGAGGTAGGCAGGCAGGGCCTTCCCTGATGACAAGTACAATTGATGGAATCAACCAGCAGATGAGGACGTCTCTCCCTGAACTTGGATCTATGGATGTACATGGAGTACAGAACACTGCAGGACCGGGCTCCACAGGGCTTGACACATTTCCATATTTGGTCTCATGGATGCCGTTGTGTGTCAGTCATCACCAGTCTCCTCACACGTGACTACAGCATCTCCGTGGCCAGCTTGTTGGCCACTGTTGAGTGGCAGCTTTGTGAGAACCGTGACTACATAGCCCGGCCGGTCACAGTACCAAATGCCTCTGCTTTCTGACACGCAGGGCCGGGGTTCTCTGGGACAGCTTTGCTCTCCCCCACAGGCTTTGTCAAAACCATGCTTTCCTGTTATCCTCCACCTCTGTCAACATGCAAGCCAGATGCTTTACCCACGTGAACACTCAGACTTCGGTCTCTACATTACAACTGTCCAGAGTGACCTGTACTACACTACCCACCAGCTCAGTAACCAGCCTGCAGGGAAGGAAGATACTCAGAAGAGCTACTTTCACCCCTCCCTTTGGCAATCAGACTGCCCAAATTGGAACTTCCTCAGGAATGTCACGCTGTGAGAAGAGAAAATCTATGTCCTTGATGTCAGCCAGGGGCAGGGCCTGTCTCCTGAACAGAGGTTTACATTTTACAGACCTTGCCTGGGAGACCGGAGCTGAGAAAATGATGGGTGGGGCCATACCTTGCCAAGAACTACTAAGCTATGCATACCCTGAGCCTCCATTTAAATTCAGACTTCATGACAAGACATGGAAGATGGACTGTGGTGGGGGAGGGAGGGGACATGTGTCATCAGACCTCCATGTTCCTCTTCCCAAAGTAGCCACATTGAATACGTGCCCTTTTATGCTTCTCACTCTTATCTTGTCTGTTTTGTTCACCTGTTGGGGACAGGAGGCTGGCCCTGGTTGGTTAGAGCTGCCAGGTTCTGATCCCAACTCTGGGGACATCTTTCTGAAGACGTTTCACATGCAGCAGGGCCTGGCCTGTACCTGTGCCGTGCTCCAAAGAAGCCCATTGGAAGAGTGGCTACCCAAACCCGCTGCTCCATTTCAGCGTGGGGAGACGGGTGTGAGCCCTTGACACTTGAAGATGGGCAAAGCGGGCACTTCAAAGCGACTCAGGGACATCTTTGGATTGTTCTTGTTGCAAAACAATTTCTTCATGCTAATATGGGCTTCTATCACCTGGCATTTGACCAGGTAACAAAGTTAAAATGGATTCCTTGCCTGACTTCAGGGACTGGCTCTGAGGTGTTTGAGTCTAATGACACCAATGGCCAAAACGATGGTCCCCAAATGTGCTAGGCAGAAGAGTCCAATGATCACAGGCTGGAATGGGGACGGACGACTCAAACTTAAGACTTTATATACTCATTAATTCCCTGAGCTGGGCATTCCCAGGCCAGTCTTCAAGAAAATGTTTCCCAGGGTAACAAACAGATCTTTGCTAACCTTTAGGAAAGTATCTTGCCTATCCTGGACCATCTGCTGCTTGTCTCAGGCACAGGTCTGTTAAAGTGGTCACCGTCACCAACATAAGTCCACAGGACAGGTACCGAGTCACTGCTGAATGTGATGGGCAGAGCTGACGGAGGCTTGCGATGAGCGGCACACCTTACTTAGTGCACAAGGTGTCCTTGTAAAGCTGCTAAGGAATCAAAAGTTCAGGCTGGAGAGATGGCTCAGTAGTTAAGATCCTGAGTTCGAAACCCCAGCACTTACATAAAAAGTCAGGCCTGGCCATATATGTCTATAACCCGACCACTGGTGAGCAGAGAGAGGCAGATCCAAGGTGCTTGCTGGCTAGCCATCCTAGCTGAAGTGATGAGCTCCAGCTTCAGTGAGACCGTCTCACGGAATCAAGGCAGAGACTGACGGAGAAAGGCAAGTAGTGTAATCCTCTGGTCTCATGCATCTGGCTATACACACACAGACACATATATCTACATACACATGCACACACACACACACACACATATACCACACATGTGCATCACCTCACACAACACCCAACAATGACAAGGAGATTTTATGCATTGTGGGGGACCCTCTTATTCATAGAAAGCTGAAGGAGGGAGTGGGGGGAGGAAGGGGGAGGGAGGGAGAGAGAGAGGGAGAGAGAGAGAGAGGGAGAGAGAGAGAGAGAGAGAGAGAGAGAGAGAGAGAGAGAAGCCCCCGTTCCATCTTTGGAGAGGCATGTCCAGCATTTGGTACACATGCTTTGCATTTTTGACCTCCTCTGCTTTATGGCACTTTCATCACACTTAATGGCTTCCATCTTTGGCCACTGCAGTACCCCTGAGGTCTTCTTATCTAGTATCAAGGGTACATATTTTTCCTTTTCTGCTCTCTGTTGTGCACACATGGTGACTTTGATAAAATGGAACAGTTGGCTGCCAGGCAGGGCCACCATGGGATTGTTCCGAATGCTCTTTGATGCTGACTTCTAAAGGTCTGGGCTTGGCATCTGGGAGATGCACAGGCTGGCAGCACAGAGGGACTGGAACAGCAGGATGTAAAGATGTTGTCCTGGTTAGTGTTTTTTTTTTGTTTGTTTGTTTTTGTTTTGTTTTGTTTTGTTTTTTTGTTAACTTGACACAAGCTGGAGTCATCTGCGAAGAGGGAATCCATTTGAGAAAACGTCTCCATCAGAGTGGCCTGTGTGCAAGTCTATGCATGCACTTATTGGTTAGTGATTTATACAGGAGAAACAACCCACTGTGGGGGGTCAGCTCACTGTGGGTGGTGCCACCCCTGGCCAGGGGTCCTCAGGTGTATGAGAAAGCAGGTTGATCGAGCTGTGAGTCGTAAGCCATCCTCCACGGTCTCTGCTTCAGTTCCTGCCTCCAGGTTCCTGCCCTGACTTCCTTAGATGATGGGCTGTGCTGGAACTGTAAAATGAAGCAAACCTTTTCCTCCCCCTAAGTTGCTTTCGGTCATGGTGTTTTATCACAGCCACAAAAACGAAGACAGACACCAAGGGTGGGGGGTGAGGCTGTCTCTGAAATGGGTTTGTCTACAAAGACCAGGACAAAGATTTAGCAGTCATCTGGTACTTTACTGACGGCTGGAGACAGAACCGCAAAGAGAAGGGACAATGCAAGGGAGCTTAGGCCAGAAGAACAGGTAACTAGAGATTACAGTTGACACAGGACGGGAAGTGCAGGGCGCTGCACACATCTGATGAAGGTCTCTCGTTCAGCCCAGGCTCAGTGTGGTTCCCTGGGCAGCAGAACGGAAGGACACACTACAAAATGGCAAATGGAAATTTTCAAAAGCTACAGCAACTGCGTGATGTCACATGCCTATTATCCCAGCACTAAAGTTGTAGGGGCAGGATGGCTAGGAGTTCGAGGTCACCCTTGGCTATATAAGGAGTCTGAGGCCAGCCCAGGCTACATAGGACCTGACTCAAAAAAAAACCAAAACAAACAAACAAAACACAACACAAAACAAACAAAAAACTGTCTGCTGAGGTAGTTGTGACAGCGCGACTTTGCGATTTCCTGGGAGCTGAGCCCCTGTATGACTCCTGATCTAGATCATAAAGATGGTGGAGTCTGGGAAGCTTGTTCTTGCTTCCCGGCCACCATGCTAGGAAGCCCAAAGCAGCCAGTAGAAGAGGTTTGTTTCAGTAACACGGAAATTCTGGCTGGTAGCCAGCATCAACCACCCATGTGACTGAACCTCAGATGATTCCAGACCCCAGCCTTTATATCTCCCTTGCTGAGGCCCTGAACATCATACCGTAGATACAGAGTTTAGCAGTAGAGACGGATTGAAGCACGGTACAGCCTGGCTCCCTCTCGTTGCTCCAGTTGCTCAGCTTTCACTTTCAAAGCGAGAAAGAAAGCAGGCTGCACTTCTCACTGATTGAACCTACTTGATGGGATGGCGAGACGGCTCAGCAGGTAAAGGTATCTGCTGCCACACCTGACGACCTGAATTCAATGCCTGGGACCTACATGGTGGACATGTGTGCCACGGCACGCACCCACACCCAAACCAAATAAATGCAACTGGACTTACTGGAGCCAATAGCTGATGTGGTCACCGGCTTAGGTCTGGTTGACTCCCCAAGTGTCACAGCTCTAGAGGCAGTGAGACCCGGGAGAATGGAGCTGGCGAACGAGGCAGATGAAAGTCTCATGCAATAGCCACCTTTATTCAGAGCACCAGACAATTTATACTCTGAGGGTTAAGAAGGGTCACCTGAGTAAAGGGTAAAGTCACAAGGACAAGCTGCATGTAGCAAAAACCATGTTTTTCCCTAGAGTTATATAAACAAATAACAATAGCCAGTTGTAACGAATCATCTGAAGTAAACTCACTCCCATCTGCTACACCTGGGAGGAGCATGCAAGCACATTTTAAGAATAATCCTGTGTTTTGAGGAAATTGAGGTCACACGCACTCAGGATCCTCATGACTGCATTCTTGGACCGTGTCCTGACACACAATGATGGGAGCAGGAAGAAGCCAGTGTTAACCAGACAGGCCAACCACAGCCTTAGAGGTAGGAAAGGGAATCCCATCCCACCAACCAAGCTTCTGCTTCCCTGGCAGTGGGCATATTAAAACACCAACCACAGCAAGACAAAGAGAAGTCAGCATGGATATTTACCAATCATTTTCTTCAGGCCACTCTAGGCTCCGGCAGTGAGTGAGCTGAGACAACTTGGTCAAAATTACTTTTTAGTTCATTTTTTACCTATACCCCACAAATTTGGAACATAAAATTAATCATCATTTTCACCAAAACAGACATGTTATTTTTAAAATTCTGGTTGAGTGTGCTGTGCTCAGTGGTTTTCTACTGAGATTAGAGACAGCACAGCTTCTCCCAGCTTACATTCTAATGACCACATGTATTCCATGATGGCAGCTGTCACGCCCATAGGAATCACACAATCACCATGCCATGACTGACATGCATAAGTGGCTCAGTAGATTGTCCTGAATGAACTTTTTTGTTTTTACTTTGGTTTCTTTTTTTTTTTTTTTTTACTTTTTACTTAAGTGGTTTTTTGTACACTCTTGCAGATGGCTGCCCGGCCTGTCTAAAGGCAGTGGTGGCTCCTCCCACTCTGCTATAAAGTTATAGTTAGCCATGATTTAGTTCTAAGAAATCGGGAATTGTTTTCATAGTTCCCCATATCTGTCTACTACAAAAGGATTTCAGAGCATGAAAGTAAATGAAGCGTATATAAAAGAACAGTTTCAGCTACTGACAGTTTTTCTTTGGAGTTAGGTTAAATTTTGGTTTCTTCTCAACATTTTGTATTCATATCCACAGCCCTTGAGGTACTGAGTGGAAGTGAAAGATACATTCATGTAACAGCAAAAACACCGTGGCAGGCTCAAGCAGGAGCACACGGGGCGACCGCCAGCAGAACTAAAGCATTCGTAGTACCGGACTGTGGGCGCGGGTGGGCATTAACAGTATATCCAACAGATCTGTTCCCAAAGAAAGAGATTCACAGGAAAAAAGAAAAAAAAATGCCAGGCAAAGTGGTGCGGAGGAAACACACGGACGACTGCAACTCTGAGAATGTTATCTTTTGTCTAAAAATAGTGGTTCCCTGCAGCATGGAGCGTCTTCATGGGAAAGCGTCTATTCTGATATCTGAGGAGGCTTCAGTGAAGACTCTGGCCAGTCATACACATCTGGCAACAGGGAAACATAATCACTCCGCCATATTCTCTCTTTAATGTACTTGGCCTTGTCTTCAGGTTCTGGGTATCGGAAAGCCATTTTATTAGCATACAGGTATTCTGCAACTTTAATAGCTATGTTAACAGAAACTTCCTGAATATTAGCAAGTGATGGGTAAAGCCTCCCTTGGGCTAACTCTTCATCTGTCAATTGACTTGTCAGGGCCTTTGCAGCTTCCAAGAAAACACTGTCACTGACGTACCGGGTTTGACAGAGAATAACCGCTAAAGCCACACCTGGGAAAATGTAGGCATTGTTTCCTTGGCCTGGGGTGAAGACTCGTCCATCCTGGAGTCTCACTGGCTCAAAGGGGCTGCCACTGGCAAACAGACACCTGCCCTCCGTAAGTGTGTAGGCCTCTTCAGCCGTGCACTCAGCCTGTGCCGTAGGATTACTCAGCGCAAATATTATGGGTCTTTCATTGATAGAGGCCATGGCTTTGATGACACCAGGAGTAAAGAGGCGGCCAGCACCTGCCACTCCAATTATAACTGAAGGCTTCAGTTCATTCACTGCATCTTCAAAAGTTGCAGGTATGTTCTCCGGGGCCCAGTGAGCAAACGGTTCCTGGTTACTGTCGATGCTCGCAGTCCGCCCCTTAACTAGTAAGCCGTTCTTGTCGAACATCCAGACCTTCCTCCGTACCTCCTCTTCTGAGAGGCCACTTTCCACCATACACATAACTATAAGATTTGCAATTCCAAGTGCAGCCTCTCCTGCCCCAAGAAATAAGATTTTGTGTTCTGAGACTGGTTTCCTAATAACTTTTTGGGTGGCAAGAAGGCCGGACAGAGCGACTGCAGCTGTCCCTTGGATATCATCATTGAAGGTACAGTATTTGTGCTGGTACTTTCTTAAGAACCTGAATGCATTATGATTCCCGAAGTCTTCAAACTGAATGAGTGTGTTCTGGCCGTATCTGTCAGTAATCGCCTTCATAAACTCATCAATCAGGTCATCATAGAGTTGGGAACAATCTCGCTTCTGATATAAGCCCATATAAAATGGATCTTTTAACAGTGCATTATTATCAGTTCCCACGTCGATGCACACAGGCAGGCACTTCTCAGGCTGTATTCCTGCACATGCTGTATACAAACAAAGCTTTCCTACTGGAATCCCCATTCCATAGACACCCAAATCTCCGAGACCCAGAATTCTCTCTCCATCGGTCACCACAACAGCCTTAACATGATTTTCTGGCCAGTTATCCACAATTGATCTGACGTGACCTCTGTCTGAGATTGAAATAAACAATCCCTTAGGTCTTCTAAAGATGTGTCCATATTGGGAACAGGCAAGACCAACTGTTGGTGTATATACAATTGGCATCAGACTTTCAATATCATCTTGCAGTATTCTATAAAACAGTTTTTCATTTCTTTCTTGTATGCCCATTATAAAGATGTATTTTTCTAAAGGGTTAGTCATTTTTTTCAAGTTTCTATGGAATCGTAAGGCTTGAATATCTTGCGTCTCTATTTTAGGAGGTAAAAGTCCTTGAAGACCAAGCATTTGCCGTTCTTGTAACGTAAACGCCATCCCCTTGTTTGTTCTTGGATTCAACATGAGTGGCTTGCCTTTCTCCTTCAGGTGCAAATGGCGGCGGCATGTCAGAGCACAAGGACTGGTAACGGCTCTTACCCGGGAAAACATCTTTTCTCTCCCCGAACCCTGGCCCGCGCCAGGTGGTGCTGCAGGCAGAGAGGCCGCGGCGTCACAGCCCGTGATGCTCGGTCCTGGCGCCGCCCCGCCCGGCCTCCCGCGAGCTCCTGGCAGCCGGCGCCAGCTCCGGCTTGCTCTGCCGAGGGGTGGGGGAGCCCTACTTTGGTTTCTATTACGATTATCTGCAACTCACACAAAAACGATTTGTTGAGGGGCTAGAGAGATGGCTCAGTGCTGAAGAGTGTTTGCTGCTCTCCCTGAAAGCCCATGTGGTTCCCAGCAGTCCCATCAGGCACCTGTGTCTCCAGCTCTAGGAGATCGATGCCCTCTTCTGGCCTCTGGGGACCCTACACTTACGTTGTATACACACAGGCAGACACACAGAAGTACAAATACAAAAAAAAAAAATTAATAGATGGTTTGTTGAAAGGGTTATGTTGAGTAAATCAGCACTAAAATGCAAATAAGAGAAACTAAAATATCGAGCAGAGTCCAGTGTAAACAAGGGTCGAGAAAACAACACACCAAGGAAAAATCTATAAACCAAGGGTTTCACACATGCAGAGGACCAACCCAGGACCAGGAAGCACAATTGTTGGTGAGTAATTCTATGTAAGGTTTGGGATTTGGGGGCTGGAGAGATGGCTCAGCAGTTAAAGAGCATTGGCTGCCTGTCCAGAGGACCCAGATTTGGTCCTCAGCACCCACATGGCAGCTCACAACCATCCGTAACTCCAGTTCCAGAGCATCGAATGCCACCTTCTGACCTCCACAGGCACCAGCCATGCAGGCATATGCAGTCAAAAGTGCAGGCAAAAATACTCATACACATGCCATATAGATTGCCAAAAATACTCACACACATGCCACAGAGGGTGCCAAAAATACTCACACACATGCCATATAGATTAAAAGAGAATTTTTTTTAATCCGGTTTGATTTAATTAGTGACCTTTTAACCTCTAGCTCTTCACTTCTTCTGTACTACGGAAGTGCTCTGAGAGCTACATCATGATCAGACAAAGCACAACTTTGGCAAGTAAATTTAATTTTTCCAGAAGAAACGAAACATACCACTTTACTATATGAAACAAGTAAACTCTGCTACTAAGAGCAGAGGCTAAAACAGTTGGAGCATTGATATTTCATTCCTCAGAATAAAGCAGGTCCAAGCCATATCTCTATCTGCAAGGTACAAGCCGTAAACAGAATGATGAATGTTTTGCTGGATGGAAAGTTGGAATTCCTCTATCAGTCATTGTCACTCTGTTGCCTAACATTGCTGGCACACAAGGTGGAGCCCAGCCACTCTGACAACGTGTACCTACAGCAGATGTTTGTGGTTGTGTGCAAGGCAGGCTGTGTGGAGTTCACATCGGAACTTGGCAGTCTATATGGCACGTAGGTGGGGGAGAGATGCAGTGACCATCATCTCCATAGAAACCTTGGACTGCGGAACTTTCTTTTTCTTTTTTTTTTTTTTTTTAGTTGATGCCAAGTTTGTGATGTAAACTGAAAATGAGGCCTTTAGGAACTTGTGATTGGCTGAATATCAGCTATGTTTTCAGGCAAGAAAGTTGTTGATGTTAACAAAAGGGATCTAGTCCCGCTCCATTTTACAGAGAAAACACAGGGTTATATCCACCACCACCACCACCCCACCCCCCGTCCCGTGTGAGTATACATATGGATACATGTGTGTATGGAAGAGGGGCCGACAGTGTCTTCCTCCATTGCTCCCCATCTTATTTTTTGAGACACAGTCTCTCACTGAACCTGTAACTCATTGATTTGGCTAGACTGGGTGGAAGTCCCAGGAAGTCTCCTGCCTCTGTCTCCCCAGTGCTGGGATGCATTACTACCACACACAACTTTCCCGTGGGTGCTGGGCTGGGGATCCGAACTGGGGTCCTCCTGCTTGTCCAGCAAGCACTTTATTAGCTGAGCCGTCTCCCTGCTCTCTGGCTTCTGTTTCTTTGTGTTGAGAAGATGATAGAAACAATTTTCCAAAAGAAAGTTACTATGGGTCTGACTTTTTACCATGCTAAATGAAGAAATGAGCAACAACTCAGGAGATACGGGGATTGTAAGGGTTGGTATCCTGGGGACAGGTGACATTCAGTGGCTTTAAGCGTAAAGAAGAGAATGTCTTCATCAAACCCCCACTTCACCACCCCTTAAACACACCAAGGCTCAGGCATCTATATGGAAGAGGCAGCAGAGAGATTGTAAGAGCCAGAGGAGGTGGAAGATTCCAGGGAAACTGTCTTCCAGACACCACAGGACTAACGTACATGTGAACTCACAGGGACTATGGCAACACTCACAGGGTCTGCACTGGATCAAGCCAGACAGAGTCCAGGGCTGAGAGGGGGCAGAGGATAGAGGACCCAACCACTAACAAAAGAGCTATTTGTAATAGAATTTCTTCATTGGCTTGTCACTGGGTAGACTAACCACACTCAAGGCAGGCCCCATGCCCAGGAGTAGTTGGCAAATACAAAAGCAACTCCATGTTATTTGTTGTGGTGGTTGGCGGGGGTGGGGGGGTTGTGGGGTGCACTCGGGGGTGGGGGGTTGTTTTGGCATTTTTATCTTACTGATTTTTTGTTTGATTTTGATTTTTTGGGGCTCGTTTTTTTGCTTTTTGAGGTTTTTTTTTTTTTGTTTTTTTTTTTTTTTGAGAGAGAGAGAACATGAAGTTGAGTGGGTAGGGAGATGGGGCAGATCTGGGATAAGCTGGAGGAGGAAAAAACAAGATCAAAATATATTACATAAAAATTTTAAAATATAAAATTAAAAAAAGAAGTGAATGTCCATCAGACTACCTTCCTAGCTAGTCTGTTCTTTGTGGACCTAGAGGAATCCTGGTGCCAAGTGATCCTCACTCAAGTGATCTGAAGGAGGAAGCCTGGTCCTGAGTGATCTCCCAAGCAGCAAGGCTTCATGTCAGAGTGGCTCAAGTGTGAAGAAAAGATCACCAGGGCTCTGGGCACTAGAAGTCAGGGGCTGAAATAGAAGATCAGTTAGAGCCAGTGGTGGCTCCGGAAACACTGGGGAACAGGGGCGGTGGTCTGTCCTGTCAGAATGGAGACATGGTATTGAGGATGATCGCATATAAGTATTTGCTTGGCACCAAGATCCTAGGTAGATAACACTGAACAATGCAAGGATTGAAAATGAGAGCTTTTATCAAAGATGGGAAGGAGTTTCCTCATGCCCATCCTTACTTGATACTCTAGCTTAACAGGGAAGGAAGTGGACCACTGTGGACCACGGGGTTGGAGGTAGAGCACTTGCTAGTATATGTGAAGTCTGGTGTTGAACCAGCAGCATCGCAACAAGCAATGTGGTCTCCATAAACAAAGCAGTTGAAAGAGGAACAAAAAACACAAAACAGGAAGGACAAATAAAAGCATACATTACAGGCTAATTTAACCTATGTTAACTTTGCAAGCAGTAAATATAGGTGAACTGAATTCAACTTTTTAAAAGGTTGGTTACTGGATTGGATAGAAACATACATTTAAATTATATACCTTTAAAAAGAAACATATGGAAGCTGGGTATGCTCATATATGCCTGTAATTCCAGCAGTCAAGAGGCAGAGGCAGGAGGATCACCACATGTTTTGGGGGAAGCCAGGCTACAGATTGAAACCCTGTTTCAAAGAAAACATAAAAGCACAACCCTAGTAGAAACAGCTTCAAGATATTCAATAACTGATCAGCCTTGTAGACAAGTAAAAGGATACAGATATTGGAACAGGTGTTTTGGAATTTTGGCCTAGTTGATGTCAACAAATGTTGTCTTTATTCAGAAATGGGAAGGAGCTTGCCAGCCAAATCTCAGGTTAGATGTTGACGACACCACATTCATGTATCAAGAGAGCAGAGGCTGAGTATTCACAAAATGGGATCAAAACAATCAAGAAACCTAACAGCATGCCTCTAAATAGCCTGTGGGTCAAAGAAGAAATTACTGGAAAGTGAAAACATATTTAAAAGTACTTGGCTCTTCTAAGTCTCTTTATATCATGGAGTAGGAGGGAATAGAGAGACAAGAGAAGTTTTACAGACAATACCTCTAATAAACATAAAGGCAGACACAAAGAAATATGAGCCAATAAAATCAAGTAATGTTTGAAAAAATAATATATAATTACTTTAGGAATGCAAGGTTGGCTTGAACTCTTGAAGTCAGTGAGTTTAACCAATATGATGAGCAGACTGAAGAGGAACTATGTGATCATTTCAGTAGACATAGAAACAAGTTCCACAAAATCCACTATTCTTTCGTGATTAAAAAAAAAAATCTCAAGATTCAAGTTAAGAGATGACTCAATTAAAAGCAACATGGTCTCAAACCATCTTAATGAATCTCACCTCTTCTGATAAAATAAAAAAAAAAAAAAGAAAAGAAAATCTCAACAAATTAAGAATAAAAAAGAGCTAACTTAGTCAGCTCATCTATGAACAGCCTACTGCTACACTTAAAATGATGAGGTACTGAATATGGTTAGCCAACTGTTAGGAAAACCAGTGAGTACCCTCATGTTTCCATATATGTTGAACTGGTAATCCTAGCCTACCCAATAACACAAGAAGAAAAAAAATGGAGAGAATTAGGATAGGAAAGGAAGATGTAACAGTGTCTTTTTTTTTTTTTTTGGTTTTTCGAGACAGGGTTTCTCCGTGTAGTTTTGGTGCCTATCCTGGATCTCGCTCTGTAGACCAGGCTGGCCTTGAACTCACAGAGATTTGCCTGGCTCTGCCTCCCGAGTGCTGGGATTAAAGGTGTGTGATATTTTTAATGTGGAATGTCCTAAGAAAGTAATATGAGATGGAGATAGGATATAAAGTCAAAATAGCAAACTCACATCATTTAAGATAGTTGTTTTGGGGGGGGTGGATTGAGGGGAGAAGGGAGATGAGGGGAGTGGAGGGAGGGGAAACTGTGGTTGGGATGTATTGTATGAGAAAAGAATCTATTTTCAATAAAAAAAGAAACAAGATAGTTGTTTCCTATAAAGTTGTTGACAACATGAAACTAGTCAACACGAAGTATTTGCCCCTGTGGGAAATGCAAAGTTAGATTTTGTGAAGTCTCTTGTGGCTGTTTTGTCATCGAGCAAGCCATTATTTGGTTTTGAAGTGTGTTTCTGCGTAGAGACATCCTTCCCCATGTATACTGCTAGTTTGTTAACAATGAGCTCAGATCTAAGCAAAGTTTATCGAATACAGGCATCTTTTCTAAGATGCACATCATAACCTTCTTGCATTTAGGAACACTAGAGAACATAGGAACAGTAACCCTACGGGTCTTTTAAACAGCAGAATCATCAAGAAAAAGCACAAAATGCAGTAAGCATGGCACCAAATATTAATTGAAAGGAGCACTTGCTCGCATCATGAGAACTCCAACAAGGCGGCAATATTCCTGGTTTGACTTCTGCTGGGAGCATGTGTACCAGGTGGCTCACGTTTTTAAATCATTTTGTGCATTTCCACAAATATTTGGGAAAGCTCCACGAGTATTGGCTTGAAGGTAACAAATAAATTTTATCTAGGAGACAAATTTCCAAATATAGAAGCCAAGAATTACAAGAATCAACTATATATAAAAAAAACTATATATAAAACAACTATGTCATTGGGCATGAAAATGCAATATGCTTTTAATAGATAAAAATACTGTGTTATTCAGCTAAGTTAATCAACTTGTGTGTATGTGTATATGTTTATATGTATATGCATATGGGTGTGCAAGCAGGTGTGAATACACTTGTGTAGGGGTCTGAGGTCAGTGTGGGGTGTCTTCCTCAATTGCTCTCCACATCTTTTTTGTTTGTTTGTTGTTTTTTGTTTGTTTGTTTGTTTAGATAGAGTCTCTCAATAAGCCTAGAACTCATCAATTCCTCTAGACTGGGCAGCCAGCAAGTCCCAGGGACCCTCCTGTCTCTGCCTCCCCAGGCCTGAGATTGAAGGCACATGGAACCATGCCTGGCTCTTACATGTGTGCTGAGGGTCAAACTCAGGTTTGAGACATCTCTCCAGCCAGATAATCAATTCACAGTGATGTTTATTTTGGTTCATGGCTTTAGAGACTTTTGCCCATGGTCTGTTGGTTTTGTTGCTTTTTATCTGAGGTAGCTTTGGAGGGGATGCTGAGGAAGCTGCTTGCATCATGGCAGCCATAACTCCTTCCAGGATGAGTATGCCAGCACCTCCAGTTTCACTAGGCCCCATCTGTTAAGTGTTCCACTCCAGCACAGTCATACACAGGCCAACCCAACCTTTAGCACCCAGGCCTTTGGGAGGCAATGGAAGACTCAAGCCACAGCCATGCTCAGAAATAAATTTGCCTCAGAATAAACTGTAGTTTTAAAAACTACAACTGACAAATATTTAAATACACAAACATATCATCTGGCATGATAAGAGCCATGGTTTGAGAGCCTCTCCAGTTCATTGTGGACTCAATAGAGTCCCAAATCTTTTAAAAATTTTATTTGCAAGCACATTCTAAAATTTATACGGAAATACAGGAGACAGATTAGCCAAAGCAATTTTTTAAAAAGAAAAACAAAGTTCAAAGTATTATAATACTTGTTTCCAAAACTTACATAGAGATGCAGGAATCAAGACACTGCAGGATTTGTGTACAAAAAATGAAAAAGGGACAAAATAGTCATGAAAAAGAAATTTGTGTAAGTTATGTACAAGTCAATGGTGGGCTTTGCCTTTTCAAATAGCAAGGCAGTTCAGTGTGGGGAAAGAAACCCTCTGAAGCAGTCTGTATTGGAAAAAGTGGGCTTCCACAAGTGAGGGAAAATGAAACTGGACCCCTGCCTCACACCATTCACAAAGAGAATTCCAAGATGAGCATGGTAGGTGCTTATATACTTGTCTCCACAGTACTTGGAAGGCTGAAGCAGCAGGATCACCAACCAGTTTGAGGCCAGCTTGAGCTACAGTATTGAGTTTGAATTCAACCTGGATTACCTTATCTCAAAACAACAAAAATCAATCAATCAATCAATCCAAGAAGTTTAAGGTGTAATCAGCACAACTATAAAGCTTCCAGAAGAAGGGATGTGCAATCTGCCAATCTGAGGTAGAAAAAGCATTTTTAGAGAGATCATAGAAATCACTCAAGCTGGGTGGCGGTGGAGCATGCCTTTAATTTCAGCACTTGGGAGGCAAAGCCAGGCAGATCTCTGTGAGTTCGAGGTCAGCCTGGTCTACAAAGAGAGATCCAGGCACCAGAACTACACAGAGAAACCATGTCTCCAAAAAACAAAAGAAAAAAAAACCCACTCAGCATAGAAGTGCATGCTCTGCTACTGTATCTAGAACTCATAGAAGACTCGTATAAATTAATACTGAAGACAGCTCAAGCTTTATTTAAAAAAAAAAAAAAAAAAAAAAACAGAGGGTCACAGTCCTGAACATTTCACAAAGGATTTAAAAATGGTCACAAAGAAGCCGGGCGGTGGTGGCGCACGCCTTTAATCCCAGCACTCGGGAGGCAGAGCCAGGCGGATCTCTGTGAGTTCAAGGCCAGCCTGGGCTACCAAGTGAGTTCCAGGAAAAGGCGCAAGGCTACACAGAGAAACCCTGTCTCGAAAAAAAAAAAAAAAAATGGTCACAAAGCACACAAAAATGTGCCCAGCAGAACTTCACACGAGGGAAAATACAACTGAAGCATCAATGAGATGTTAGGAAAAGCCACTGAGAATAGCTCACATTGCTTTTGAAGCTCACAACAGACTGGGGCAAAAGTCATGTAGCTCTCAGAGCCTCTGTCTGTTGCTTCTGCTGGAGGCTGTGCAGAATTGTCTAGCCACGATGAAAAATGCATGGCCATTCCTTCTAAAGTTAAACTTGCCACTACTTTGTGAGGAACAGTTGTGCTACAGAAGAGGACTCCTCAAAAATATCTTTACCTGCCAGAGCCCCGGCTGAACACAGCCTAGTGGGATGAATAATCAAATTGCCATAAGTTTAGACCAAGCAACATAAATCAACGGATTAGCAATATGTAACACAACACAGTTGATTCTTAAAGCACTGCGTTGGGTGGGAGAAGCCAGAGCAGGAAGAGTGTATTGCTGTGTGGTTCTGCTCCCAGTGGGGAATTACAGTCACAGCTCCTTACACAGGAGGGCGGGGGTTGTCTACAAAGAACTGAAGTAAGCAGGATGTTAATCATGTTTTCAAGTTGCACCAAATTGTGTACTTATTTCATCATACTAGTTTGCTTTCTATCACTGTGATAAACACCATGACCAATCGTAACTTGGGGTGCGGGGTGGGGGGATAGTGTTTACCTTATACATTCTGATTAGCCAATCACTGAGGAAAGCCAGGGCAGGAACTCAAGGAGGAGCAGAGGCAGGTACCACTGGAGAATGCTGCATGCTGGCTTGCTCCTCATGGCTTGCTCAGCCTGCCCTTTTATACCACTCAGGACCACCTGGCCAGGGGTGGCACCAACTACAGTGGACCAGGCCCTCACATATCAATCATCAACCAAGAAAATGCCTCACGGACATGCCCACAGGCTAATCTCAAGGAGGTAAGTTCTCAGTTGACATTCCCTCTTGCCCAGGAGACTCTAGCTCACATCAAGTTGACAAAAGTCTAACCGGCACAACTGTATGTAAATCGTGTCTTAATACAAATTCCTTGAGCAATCGTTCTGCACAAAAGTCACCAATTCAGTATATAATACATACACACAATCTGGCACACACACACACACACACACACACCTAGCACATACAAATGAAAACAAATACCCACACAACCTGACACACACACATGAATACACACAATCGGACACACACACAAGCTGGTGTGTATATACAAACACACAATAGAACCAAACACACACACACACACACACACACACACACACACACACACACACACACCTTTTTTTCATACAGCTGTAGCTGGAATTTTCTTGGGCCACCAACCAGCTCCCAAATAAAGACATGGAGACTTATCATTAATCATGAACGCTCTGCTTTTAGCTTATGCTTGTTTTACAAGCTCTTTTAACTTATGTAACCTGTTTCTCTTCATCTACATTTGGCCTTGGGGCTTTTTACCTTTCATTAATTCTGTATGTCCTACTTTTCTGCTTCCTCTGTGTCTGTCTGTCTGTCTGGCCCTTGGCATCTCTTTTTCTTTCTTCTCCAAGCCTAAAGTCTTCCTCCTACTTACTTTCCCTGCCCAGAAGTCCTACCTATACCTCCGCCCTCGCTATTGGCCAGTAAGCTTTTTATTAGACCAATCAGGTGCCTTAGGCAGGAAGGTAAAACAGCTACACATTTTTACATAATTGAACAAATGCAACACATCTTTTCATAGTTAAACAAATACTCCATAACACAAGCCAGGTTACAAAAACTGTAAACTCCAGTTGTCAGTGATGGTATGGGACAACAGGAGACTGTCTGCTTGTAGAAGAGCCTGGCAGACATCTCTTTATAAGGCCATGAGACAAGAGTGAGCACAGCTGCATGTGCTTTGGGCCAGCAGGCCCTGGGCACACTGTGTACCATAGCAGCAGGTATGTTCCACAGGAAGCTCTTAATGTCCACTAGCAGGGAAGAGATGTGTCAGCACCCAGCCTACAGAGGAATCACAGTAACAGAAAGGAAACAATTACCACCATCAACATGGATGATCCTCAGAAAAACTGAAAAGAACATGTAGAGGAAAAGAACTGCATTTGACTTATACAAATTTGGAAAATATAAAACTCAATTAAATAAACTCCTTATGCATTTATGCATAACAGGAATAGTAGGGAAACAGGAACGGATAATCAGCATGAAATTCAATACAGTGGTTACCTTTAGGGAGGGGAGAAGGGACTCAGGGGCTCCTTCTCTATTTGTAATGTGTTATTTTAAGAACCTGAGGCAAATGTGGAAAATATTAAGATCTGTTATGCTTGGTGCTGGAGCCGGGTATTTATTTGAGATACTATTCGGTGTGCATTTCTGCATGCTGAAATCTTTCAAGATAAACACTAAGAAGGACTCAGTTCTCTTACAGCTGAAGTTTAGGGGTACCATAACAAGGAATTCAGTTTCATTGTCTCCTAAAGAAATGATTTTGCTCCCCTAGGAGTGCACTTATTCTCTGGGACACGATTATTCTCTAGAGCTTTGACTACACTTTGGCTCTTTCAGGAAAGGATTCGAGGTAGCCTGCAAGGAAGGGCACATACCAAGAACCAGGAAGCCATAAATATAAGTAGAAGGTCGGGATCAAAGATAACAAATATTCCATCAATACTGGTTGACCACAGTGGTGGTGATCAGGTTTCCAACTTGGCTCAGAATTCTTGGCAGCAGGAACCACCTCTCCATCTTGAGCTGACCCAGAAAGGCGGGCTAGAAAAACTAACCTTTGTTCTCCAAGGTTTAAAATTAATATTTTCCTGAGTAGTCTTCTCTCTGTTTCATTTTGTGTTTGCTTTGTTAACTAGCCAGCACACTCCCCACCCCCACCATCCCTGTTTCTCCTCTTCTTCCCCGACTCTGATCCCAGAGTATCTTACCAAACAGTCTCAGAGCCGGGAGAATTAAAGCCTGAGTTTACACAAAGAAGAGCTGACTGGGGCATGTTCAGATCTATCAGGCGAGCATGTGATCACAGTAAAGGACGGGAGATGGGGGGGTGGGTGGGGTGGGGGTGGGAATGGGGAGATGACTCAGTCTGTGAAATGCTTGCCATGTAAGCATGAGGAGCCGAGTTCAAGCCTTAGCACTTATGCCAAGCAGTCAAGGATGAAGGTGTATCTGTAATCTGTAATGACATCTGCAGTCCCAGCCCTGGGGAGGTAGACAGAGAAGGATCCCTGGGGCTCACTGGACACCCAGTCTAGCCCAATCAGCAAGCTCCAGATCCAGTGAGAGGCCTTGTCTCAAAAAAATAAGATACGGGTGATATCAACCCCTGGCTTCCACACTCAAGTGCACTAACTTACACACACATATATGAACACACACCTCCACACACAAAAGATAGGAAGATGTGAATTATTACCAACTCTAAATAAGCTTCATTATAATCAAAGAAAGCATAAAACACTGAGATTGACTACATTAAGAAATATATGCCGGGCGGTGGTGGCGCACGCCTTTAATCCCAGCACTTGGAGCAGAGATCTCTGTGAGTTCGAGGCCAGCCTGGGCTACCAAGTGAGTTCCAGGAAAAGGCGCAAAGCTACACAGAGAAACCCTGTCTCGAAAAACCAAAAAAAAAAAAAAAAAAAAAAAAAAAAAAAAAAAAGAAATATAAGAAAAACAAGCAAACTAAGTCTCTTAGATATAAAGATGATATGACACCTGCTGCTAAATGTGGCTGGCTCCAAACTGTATAATTTAGTTCACTCCATGCTTCTCCCTTCACCTCTCAACTTCCTGTAGCCATGCGCACTATGGTCTGCTCCTCCTCTGACAGATGCTCCATGCACCGCTGCCTCTCATCTCAGAGGGTGGCTAGTGAGTCTTCTCATTTGCCCAAGCCAAACCCCTAACATTATCATTCACCCTTGTCTCTCCTACCCCACATCCCACCAACCAGTAAATCTTACTGCCTCTGCCTCTAAAATAAATCCGAGTGCAACCCTTCCTGACCCCTCCTACCCCCGCCACCGGGACCCACCACTCTCTCTTCCTACATGTGCCCGCTCAACATGGCCTCCCTGACTTCATTCTTGCACTCGACACCTCAAGTTGGTTAGCCACACATTGTTGGTAAGAATATGGCCAGTATTATGCTTTTCATATATCCTTTACTACATAGCAATGTAGTACATATTTCATGTTAGTATTTATACTTCACGTCCTTCAGTGTTCTATACATATAGACATACTGGAGAAATTCTGTTTTAAGTTCTCAACACAACAGAACACAAAAGCAGATCAAAAAGACCACAGGCAACAAGCTTACTCTTGAGGCTTATGAGACAGCTTTGCTGGTAAAGGTTCTTGCCATCAGCACTGATGACCTGAGTTCAATCCCTGGGACCTACATGATGGAAGGATACAATAGACTAACACCAGTTGTATATCTTAGTGTGTATACAAACACACGTACACACACTAAACAAATAAAAGTAACACACACAATAAATCAGTAATGTAACACACACACTCACACATGACTTTTCTTGACAGTGAATGGAGGCCCTGCCTTCTAGTTTTGGACTGAAATATGCTTAGCTGAGCTGCCAAACCAACCGCTCTGCCTCAGTTGTTCAGGACTCAGTTGTAACTAGAAGGCATATATTAAATTGTTGGTGAAAATGAGAGGGTACCTGCAATGACCCTTGAGCAATCTAAAACACTGAGCAAGGAATCTTGGTTGTTGTGGTCATTACCATTCAGCAAGGAGGATATGCATCTCGGAGTATCCCCTGGCCTTATCAGGAATGGATCAGGAACTTGGCAGGGTTGTGCTGGTCCACATACCAAGCATTCAGTTGTGCGGAACACTGAGTGGGGAGCTGATACCAGCTCCATCCTCAGCTCTGTAGCAGTTAAGTAACTTTAGATCCAATGGCACATTCTGTAAGTACCCAGGATCTGACTGCTAGAACATGGATGGATGCGGTATCTCCCTAATGAGGTGTTCCTACTTTGGGGGTAACCATGAGTTCAATTTCTGCTTCAGATTGCCTTAAGACGCAAAGTGACCCTTTGGTAATAGTAACCTGTACTAGGGGCAGTGTTGGGGAGGTCTCTCATTTGTTATAACCTGAAAGCCATGGAAATCCCAAGTAGAAAGAGAAATTCGTTGCATGGGTCTCCACTCACTCGCAACAAAGGACTCTGGGCCACCTGGTGATCCTTTCATTCTGAGATGATTATTCTCATCTCGGAACTTTAGTAAGCAAAATGAGCTTGGAGGGTAGAGCCTGCTGGATACATAAGAGAGAAAGCCCAGTGTCTAAGAAACCATGCTTAGAAGAGATGGAAGGAAATGCTTCTTATCAAAGGAATAATTATTCCTCCCATCTGTTTAGTATGACTTAAGGTGATTCCATCTTCCTGAGTGGTGGTCACTTAGCCAGGTGATTGACAGCCCAGTTGGAGTCCCAGGTCTCCATTCAGGCCAGAGGTAGATTCCATTCTCTTGACCAGAAGGAAATGGCTTTCCCTTAATGAGTCTGGAACACAATGAGGAAAAAGGTTCATGTGGGTCCCAAGATAGTAAGGCATAAATTCATATGCCAAAATACTAACCCAGGATAGCGACCTAAAAGTCTATGTTCAGAAATACCATACTAACTACTAAGCTGGGACACTCCTTCTGGATGGGAGGGCCTGACAGAGGTCCCAGGGTCTCTCTTAGGACCTCAATAGCAGCACTTGGCTTCCTCTGGCTCTCTGCCAGGCTTTCTGTCTTACATCTCCTCTTTTGTTCACCCACATCTGGTGTTCTTACTGACAATTGCTCAGGTAAAATCTGAGTACGTTATTGAGTTCTCTTATTGACCCGCAGGATCGACTTCCTGAGGCTGGGCCATCCACCCTTCTTACCAGAATGGACTAGCCCAACCTCTCATTGTCTTACTTACCTGTTTGGTTTTCAAAGTGAACTTAAAAACTACAATCGTCCACCCGTCCCTAATATCCTGAAGGATTAATACACATGTGTGCCTATTAAGAGACCCATAGTGGTCAACAACAGGAGGCAAGGCCTTCAAAGAAGTGCATTACACACATGACTACATCTTACATTCTTTCCTGAGTCCTGAAGACCAAGCATCCTCTTCCTGTGCTCAACTATCTTCACATTTCAGCCTACAGTGAGTCCCTGTGGTACCCTGAGGTACCTGAACAGGCCTCTCCCATAGAGGTAGCTGAACATCAGGCATCCCACAAACCAAAGAGGAACATAACCACATTGGACTTCTTTTTTTTAACTAATGTATTTATTCTTCACTCATAAAAAAGAACATCTGCTTGGCTTTGAAATCATGACATAAAATAAAAAGGCAAAAAAAAAGGAGAAAAGTCTAGAGGTTGGTAGAAGCATTTCATGCTAGCCTGTCAGCACACACTGCGTGCTTGGGGCTGGAGCAGGCCCATCAGTGAGAGCGGGAGCTGAAGAAGCATTCTGACCCAGCAGCCAGGCCTCCTCCTCCCATCGCCGCTCGGTTTCTCAAGGTTGTGTGGTCAGCATGCATGGGGAGGAGTCCTCCCTCTCTCCTGCCTTCCTCCTTTCTCGACAGCACAAGCAGCGAGGTTTCCATGCCACTCTTTCTAGTCTGTGGGATAGTGGTGTTGTCTCAACATGCCTAACCTGCATCGTGCCAAACTTTTAAAACGCTCCAATTGCCCAAATCCTCCAGAAGTAGGAGCCATCCCTATTTCTGGTCCGTGATCTGCTGCAGACAGAGCTTCATGTAGGAATCCTTGCTGCGGATTTCTATGACGGCGTCCCTCACAAGCTCAATGAACATCTGTGGCCACAGCTTCTGCAGAGCCTCGTTTTTCATGTTGATTGCTGTGGCTTCCTTCACGAGGTCTTCTACATACATCTTGCAGAACTTCTTCTTGTCCTTTATTTCCTGTTAAGAAAAATTTACATTAAATCATAACTGAGCTCAAAGCCAAAACAATAATTAATAGAACCGGAGCTTGAAAGAATCAATTTTGCACCCCCTTGCCTCTCCTGTCCTGTTTCTTCAGGCTAGGAATTCTTTCCCAGAAGCTCCTGATAGGGGGTTCTGTTTCAGGAGGCAGCAGATAAGGCCTCACTGCTTTGTAGTCCTCTGCCTCAGCTGAGCACAGCACTTTCCAGAGGTCTAAGTGTTGGGGTGCTGATGCTGACCATTCTTCTAATTAGTCTGGGTTAGCTACTATGCATAATCCTTTATACTCATACTTTGAATTTACCCTCCAGTATAGAGACATACAGAACATCACACCATAGTCCAGGCTCTTGGGACAAAGCTGGAGAAAAGTGCCTAAAGAGGAAGCTCTATCACAAGCCTTGGACCCACACTACGTCATAAAAAGAACAGCATTATCACTCAGCTTCTCCGTCTGGCAGTCTGGAGATGAAAAAGCTGCTTCTAAACACAGCAGGGTGTGTTTGGAGCCAGAAGACATTTGAGCATTCAGCTCCAATTTCATCAGGGGTGCTAACAAAATTATTCTATAGGGGCTAGGGTATAACTCAGTGGTGGAGGTTTTTAGTCTAGTATGCTTGAAGGCCCTGGGTCTGATTCCCAACACACACACACACACACACACACACACACACACACACAAACACAAACACCCCACACACACTATTTTGTCTGATAGTGTTAGAGGGAAAGTCAATGCCATACATGTGATGATGAGAATTAAACCACAGGTAATGCGCTGATCAAGGTGGGAAGGTTAAATGCTGACAAGAAACTTAAGAAAAAGATCCATTTCAACTTCAAACTCAAACCACAACAACTCTAAGATGAATTTAAGTAATAAAAGTGGTACCATTGCTGAATGAAATGATTGGTCAGCAATCAGCCAGAGAGCAGTCCCTGGACTAGGCCTTCAGGCTGTCTTGAGGAAGCACAGGAAATAGCAGGAGAGCCCAGGCTAGGCCCCCAGGAGGTCGCAATGCTCTAGGTGGTTGTCAGGAACTCACTACATAACCCTGAACAATTCCTGAGCTTCCAGTTTTCCTCGCCTGTCTAAGAGGAGAACTGAATTCTTTAAAGTCCCTTAAATCTCTTTTAGATGAGGCAGGAGAATGGATGGATGGGCAAGACTCAAGCAACAGGACGTGTAATGAAAGGGACTGTGCAGCCTGATTTGTGAGCAACTCACCTCCATTAACTTTCCCAGCCACTCAGTGCGCACAGGAGAGGGAGGGACCTTTCGCTGCACTGGTCTAAGTACTTTTCAAGATGTGGGGTGCAGGGGGAGCGGAGGAATGCTGGGCTGTGAGTCAGGAGACAGTGATTAAGGGACTTGGGCAAGGTCTCCCAGGTAATAAGTGGTAATCAGGGCTCAAGGCCAAGTCTCTGGCTAGCTTGGTGCTTGTCCTAAAGTGTCACGTGGCTTCAGATTTCTTCCTTTGCCTTTGAGCTTTCTTAGAATAGGAGCCCGCATCTCCTCGGGTTACTTCCTCATTGCATTTTTATTGATCAAGCCACTTTAATCCAGACTTTGTTTGTTTGATTCTGCTGGAGCTCTTTCCATTAAAAATGACCTTGACTGTCAAATTTATAAAAAAGTTTCCCTGCCTAGTTGATCACTTGGAGTGTTCAAAAGTCACACCTACCCAACCAAGGCCATAAGATTTCTTCTTCTTTTTTAAAAATAAGAACTTCAAAGTTTTAGTTTTTATACTTTGGCTTTTATTTGATCTGGAGTTAATTTTTTGTCGTACAGTAAGGATGGGTTCAGTATGTTTTCCTCAGCATTATTTATGAAATAGACTGTCCCCACCAGTTTGTAATGGTGCTGTCTGCCTAAGTCTGCCATGTACGTGCAGTGTTGCTCTGGCTCTGTGCTGTCCACAGTCTGTCTATTCCCGCCTTGCCTTACTGCAGCATTGTTCTGGTTGGTTCTTGTCAACCCGACACAATCCAGAGACATCTGGGAACAAGAACCTCAGTTGCGAAAATGCCTCCATTAGACTGGTCTATAGGCAAGTCTACAGGTCATTTTCTTGATTAATGATTGATGTGGGATGGCCAAGTTCATCATGGCTGTGTCAGCCCTGGGCAGGTTGTCCTGGTGGCATAAGAAAGCAGACTAAGGAAGCCATTGGAACAAGTCAGTAAGGAGCCTTCCTCCATGGCCTCTGTTCTGTTCCTGCCTCTATTTTCCTGCCTTGAGTTCCTGCCCCGACTTCCTGGATGAAGAACTAAAGGCTGTCAGACGAAATAACCCCTTCCCTCCCCTAGTTGCTGTTGGCCAGGGTTTTACCACAGTAATAGAGACTTAACTGGGACACATACCCTTATGACAGTTACCTGGCATCTGGCACAGCACCTTTGTATACTCAAGGTTCTAGCTGTATCTGATAACTTTTAGGATTAAATAACCCTGTGCAAACTTGAACTAGAACTGCCTTATATTCATTTTATAACATAGAATGCTTTGTCTATGGATATAAACTTTTCAGTTCTTTTTTAGTGACCTGCAACACAATTTCAATTCACCCCAATAAAGGGCATGTGTGTTTTGTGCGAATATCGAACCCAAAGGTTGATGTCATGTGTTTTCCTCTAATGCTCTCCACTTTACTTTCTGAGGCAGGGCCTCTCAATCTGGAGCTTAGTGATTCAGTAAGACTAGCTGGCCAAGAAACTCCAGGAGACTTCCTACCTCTGTTTCCTCACTGCTCGGATTACAGACAGGTGCACACCGCCATGTCAGGCTTTCTACATTAGTCTGGAGATCCAAGCTCAAGCCTTCATGCTTGTGAGGCAAGCACTTTGCTGACTGGGGTGTCTCCTGATCCCAGCTTATACATATTTTCTTATCCATTTCCATAGTATATCAGTTTATTCTTTAATTTTATAGTAAGTGGTATCCTATCTTAGGTTTATTTCTACACTGGTTGTAAGGTATGTAATTCATTTAATATTTGTCTGTACGCTGATATTTCTTCACTTTTAATTCTGTGTGTGGTGTGTGGTGTGTGGTGTGTGTGTGTGTGTGTGTGTGTGTGTGTGTGTGTGTATGTGTGTGCGCTCGGGTTAGTACATGTGAGTGCAATGCCCACAGACACCTGAGGAGGACATCAGATCCCCTGGAGCAGGACCTAAAAGTGGTTGTGTACTAGGAACCAAACTCACTCAGGTCCTCTGCAAGAACAGCATACGATCCTAACTTCTGAGCTTTTATTTTATTTTATTTAAAATACCAGCCCCAACTTGGTATTTTAAAAGGATTTTTGCATTAATATTTCTAAGTATCTGACTTGGCTTTTATTTTCCTAGCAATTTTGGTGGATTTGGAGTCAATGTTGTGCTGTCTACCTTGAAAAAACAAGAGTTTTCCTTTTTAAACATCCCTCAACAAACTAAAAATTAAAAAGCAGAATAACTTGTTTTCTGAGGTCACTGTTTTGGCATGTTTCCTTATGAGATTGTCCCTGTTTGCATGTAGCAATTTTATATTTTTCTAACATTTTTTTTCATGAGAATTTGTATATTTAGACTTTCTAAGCATATATGTTAATTATTTGACTCACAGGACCAACTACCCTTAGGAAGAGGCTTATAATCCTGCCAGCTCAGCTTTCATTTCCCTTGTCTGGCAAAACCAGGAAGTCCTCATTAGCTGACAGTTGTGTGCTCAGCCTTTTCCTACCATCTTCACATTTGACGCTGTTCGATTATAGAAGCACTGACTGTGCATGTGTGTGAGTGTGAGTGACGCTGGGAATGAACCCACAGCCCGGTGTACTTAGGTAAGTGCTCCACTGGCCTTCCGCGGCCTCCCACCCTAGAACATAGGGCAAAATCTGAGCATCTTTCAGGACGCTGCAGAAACTGTAAGGTGAGTTGCTGAAGGTTCTCAAGCTGTTATCCACAGACTTCTATGGATTCCAAAGATGCTTCGGATTGACAGCAGGGTGAAGGGAAGGTGGGAAAACAGAAGATCCAATTAAGTTCCAATGAATGGAATTGCTGACCCCTCCCCAGCCTTCTTCCTCTAGGGCACTAGCACACTCTGCTGTTAGGTGCCCTGGCTTTTCAGCCACTTCTTAATACAGTTTAGAGCTGCCAGATAAGCATGTGAAAGCCTGCTGCTTTAGTTCTGGTTTATACATACACTTGTGAATCAATCAATCAATCAATCTCTATTTATATCTTTCTATAACTTGTCTGAAGAGATAAGAGATTTAAATAGATCTCATGTGGTGCCTCATACATGTCATCAGATGCTTAGTAAATGTGCCTGCTCTTTCTTGCCCTTTTGTCTTCTGTCACCCCCTAACTCTGTCGGAGCATGGCACTCTCCTGCTATCCAGGCAGGCATTGCCCACGTTATCCGCCTGTGCCTCTGGCGCGGCAACGCTGCATCCCCTCAGCAAACCCCACCTAAGAAGTGCAGGATTGCTCAAAGCAGCCAGACAGTGCAGTTAGGAAACCCAAGGCACAGAACGCAATGCATAAACGAAACCCCATAAGCCGAGCCAGGAGCTCTGGAGTGGAGATTCTGCTGTGCCCTTTGTTGATCTGGCACTAGCTGGAGAAACACCCATGGAAGCCTCTTTCCTTTTCTCTTAATCTAGGCAGATCGGGGTGTGGATGCTATTTTAGTCGGGATTTTTGGCGCAGCTTTCTTTTGAAGATGGTTTCGTTGAGATGGAGACACTGGAGCCAGAGGCTCGCTCTCAGGCATGCCGCCCTCCCAGTCCCTGCCGGGCTTGTCCCCAGCATTGTGTGAAAGAGGACAAAGTGCACAATCCGACCCCATGCTGCGTGGACAACAGGAGGCACTAGACCCACAGCTCCAGTGACTGTACCTCCAGCTTCTCGTGGTAGAATTCCCGGGTGGTGTAGTTCAGGGTGGCGCGGTTCGTGTTTTCCCCCATGAGCCTTTTGCTGTCGCTGGTCTCCTCACTGACAATGCCAGGCTTTTTACCTTTGCTTTCCAGTAGATAGCGGTATTGCTTTTTCCTGCAGAAGACAGTAAAGGGGCTCAGGGTTATTTATCCGAATAAAAAGATTACGTGCAATTTTTGCTGACTTCAGAGGGCGCGCATGCTCTGTTGAATGCCAGATCTGTGGAGTGAAGTAGTTAGTACTCCAATATTTTCACTAATTAAGGTATTTGATGTACATTATTTTTTTTGTTTGAGACACAGTTTCACCATCGTAGCCCAGGCTAGACTCAAACTCCTAATCCTCTTGTCTCAGCCTCCTGAGAATTAGGATATAGGCTTGTGATAGCATGCTGAGCCGCACCACATCCTTTTGTTCTGTGACTGCCAATCATCAACATGAACAAGTCTCAAACATTTCTACAATGGAAAAAACAAAAACAAAAAACCCTCTACCTTAACAGGAAACAATTCAAAAACTGAATCAAAGCATAAGCCAATTAAAGAGGTGAAGGACCAAGCCTCACCATCTTCACAGCTATAAAACATGTCAGTTCGTTCATATAACCACATACATCGCTGCTCACAGTTCCTTTAGTTGCCTGACTTGCGTTCCTAGCTAGAAAAATCAAATTGGGTGGGTGTGGAGTTAACCCCAGCAAAAGTGAAACTGAAAGCGGGGAGAATCCCCACAGAGGCCAAGTGCTGGCTCCAGGCACTGCGGGATACAAAGGGGAACTCCAGTGGAGCCTGGAGCGTCCCAGAGCTCTCCCCACATCCCACCCATCCCACGGCTGCAGCACCTCTAAAATGAGGCCCATTTCCAGTTCCACTACTCAGCGTGTTTCTAAGAGAACTTACAATACGACTTTATTGGGAACAAAAGACTGGGAGCAGAAAATTTTAAAACTTTTTTTCTTTTTCTTGTTTAAAAGTATAGTGATGTATTTTTAGAAATTTGGAGTAGTATAAATTTTGAAAAGTGTAAGGAAATAGTCTACAGCTCATAATTCTATATAAACATCCAGTATTTGCATTCACCATATTTCAAGACAATTATAATTTCTGTGACTGAACAGAAATCAGTTGTGATGCTGATCACAATTTTCCTCAGCAGTCTGTTTTATGAGATGTTTAGAGAGCACACGAAAAGAAAATAGTGAGTCACTGAAGATCTGTATTTGCTTTTAAGCTTTTTTAAACTGATTTTTTAAAATTATAAAATCAATGTACACACACATTTTCTATCACTTTTTAAACTCTTAAATGTGTGTGTGTGTGTGTGTGTGTGTGTGTGTGTGTGTGTGTGTGTGTACGTGTGTGCACCGCAGGTGCTGGAGGAGGCAGAAGGGAGCACTGGATTTCTTGGAGCTGGAATCATATGCCGTTGTGACTTGCCCCACGTGGGTGCTGGGAACTAAACTCCAATTCTCTGCAAGAACAGTACATACTCTTAACCATTGAGCTGTGTCTCTGGCCTCTTCTATGACTTTTATTAGACTTTTAAAATAAAGAGCTCCATTTTATTTTGAACATTTTTCCATTTAAGTTTCTTCTAGATTACTTTGCTGTTCTTTTTCCAATTTTCTGAAAGAAATATGTAAGTCATTAATTTTCACTCCGTATTCTTTCTAGTATGTCCAGTTCAAGGCTAACATGTTTCTATTTAGCACTGTCATTGCTGATCACACAAGTCTGTCAATGCAGTGTTTTCACTGTATTTCAGTACAAGGTACTTGATTACTCCATTAGGAAATTCACTTTGACTTGTGGGCTATTCAGAAATCCGTTTCTTTACCTCCAAATACATAGGCATTTTCTAGTTATCCTTTGTAACTGGCTTAAAGCTTCATTGTATTTTGAACAGAAAACACGGTCCACATGGTTTTAGTTCTTTGCAGTCTGCTGACATTTGCTTTGGATGGTCAACTTTAATAACTGCTCCACCCTCCTCCTTCTTTTCCCTCTGTCTTCTCTTCCCCCCTTTCCCTTCTCTTTGGCTTTCCTTTCTCCCTCCTTCTCCAGTCCTAGGAAACACGTTACTAAAACTGAGGAACCAGGGGCTGGTGAGAAGGCTCAGTGGATAAGAACACGAGCTGCTTCTGCAGAGGACTGGGGTTTGATTCTCAGCACCTACATGGTGGACAACAACTGTCTATAACACCAGTTCAGGGGCTCCAAAACCCTCTTCTGTCCTCTGAGGACACTCACACATGTAGTACACACATACATGTAGGCAGAGCATTCATACACATAAAATAAAAATACATCTTTAAAAAACAATAATAATATTGAAGAAACCACACACACACACCCCTTTTGAATTTTAGGCATGAAGGGTATTTTTATGCTATAAGATGGCCAGGGGCACAGCCTACATCTCATCCCTGGGCACCAGCCACTCCGGGGAAGACCTGCCCAACTTGGCCCCAGGTTCTGGCCATCGGGCAGGATCCCTTCTACCCCCACCCCATTGGGAAGGCTCCCCTTCTCCAAGACCCCCAGCAGACCCTGCAATCTCCAAGCCCTGCCCCCACACCCATCATCGCCCAAGACTCCAGCCACTTCCTGAGACTTAGAGACCGTCCCCCAGCTCCCATCCTGCCCCAGACTTCCCATCTGGACAAGAGCTCCCATCCTGCCCCGGACTTCCCATCTGGAAAAGAAAGCTCCCATCTGGACAAGAGAGAGAGACTTCCTGAATCTGTCAGCTCTGTCTGGACCAAGTGCACTGATAAGACCAAGAACAAACCACAAGGAGATGGGCAGACGTCAAGGCAGAAGTACATACAACAAAATGAAGAGCAATACAGCATCACCAGAACCTAGCCCTCCTCCAACATCTAGACCTGAACATCACAAATTGGAAGAAGCAGAAGAAAACAGCCTTATGAATAACATCATGAAGAAGTTAGAGGCTTGTGTAGAGGAAAAGACAAACAAAAAATGGGAAGAACACTATAAAAAACTAGAGGAAAGGACAAATAAAGCAGAAGAAAACAATAAAGCCCTGAAAGAAAATCATGAAAAAGCAATGAAACAGATGAAGGAAACAGTCCAAGACCTGAAAAGGGAAATAGAAAAAATGAAGAAGACACAAACAGAGGGAATGCTGGAAATAGAAAATCTGAGTAAATGAATGGGAACTTCAGATGCAAGTATAACCAACAGAATGCAAGAGATGGAAGAGAGGATCTCTGGTGTTGAAGATATGGTAGAAGAAATAGATTCATCAGTCAAAGAAAACACTAAAGCCAACAAAGTCATGACCCAAAATGTCCAAGAAATTTGGGACACCATGAAAAGACCAAACCTACGAATAATAAGGATAGAGGAAGAAGAATACCAACTCAAAGGCACAGAAAATATATTCAACAAGATCATAGAAGAAAACTTTCCCAACTGAAAGAAGAAAATGCCTATGAAGATACAAGAAGCCTATAGAATACCAAACAAACTAGACCCCCCAAAAGTGCCCTCTTGCCACATAATAATTAAACAACTAAACGTACAGAATAAAGAAAGGATATTAAGAGCAGCAAAGGAAAAAGGCCAAGTGACTTATAAAGGCAAAATGATCAGAATAACACCCAATTTCTCAATGGAGACTTTGAAAGCCAGAAGGACCTAGACAGATGTAATGCAGACACTAAGAGACCATGGATGCCAGCCTAGACTAATATACCCAGCAAAACGTTCAATCATCATAGGCAGAGTGAACAAGACATTCCAAGACAAAGCCAGATTTAAACAATACTTATCCACAAACCCAGCCCTACAGAAAGCACTAGAAGGAAAATTCCAACCTAAGGAACTCAGATACACCCTCGAAAACACAGGCAATAGATAAAGCCACAGCAGTAAACCCCAAAGAAGAGAAGTACACACACACTACCACCAAAAAATAACAGGAATGAACAATCACTGGTCATTAATATCCCTTAATATCAATGGACTTAATTCACCTATAAAAAGACACAGGCTTACAGAATGGATATGAAAGCAGGACCCATCTTTCTGCTGCATACAAGAAACACACCTCAAATTCAAAGATAGACACTACCTAAGAATAAAAGGCTGGGAAAAGACTTTCCAATCAAACGGTCTTAAGAAACAAGTAGGTGTAGCCATCCTGATATCCAGTAAAATAGACTTCAAACTAAAATCAATCAAAAGAGATCAAGAAGGGCATTACATACTCATCACAGGAAAGATCCACCAAGATGAAATTTCAATTCTGAACATTTATGCCCCAAACACAAGGGCACCCATATATGTAAAAGAAACATTAATAAAGCTTAAACCACATATAAAACCCCACACATTAATAGTGGGAGACTTCAACACCCCACTTTCACCACTGGACAGATCTGCCAAATCGAAACTTTACAGAGAAATAAAGGACTTAACTGATGTTATGACTCAAATGGACTTAATCGATACCTACAGAACATTCAATCCTAACAAAAAAGAATATACCTTCTTCTCAGCACCCCATGGAACCTTCTCTAAAATCAACCACATACTTGACCACAAAGCAAATCTCAACAGATACAAAACAACTGGCATAACCTCCTGTGTTCTATCAGACCACCATGGTTTAAAGTTAGATTTCAACAACAACAAAAACTACAGAAAACCTACAATCTCATGGAAACTGAATAATGCTCAACTGAATCACCATGGGTTAAGGAAGAAATAAAGAAAGAAATTAAAGACTTCCTAGAGATCAATGAAAATGAAGACACCACATACCCAAACTTATGGGACACTATGAAAGCAGTGCTAAGAGGGAAATTCATAGCACTAAATGCCCACATAAAGAAGTTGGAGAAATCTCACACTAGTGACAACAGCACACCTGAAAGCTCTAGAACAAGAAGAAGCAAAGTCTCCCAGGAAGAATAGATGCCAGGAAATAATCAAATTGAGAGCTGAAATCAATAAAATAGAAACAAAGAGAACAATATAAAAAATTAATGAAACAAAGAGTTGGTTCTTTGAGAAAATCAACAAGATAGACAAGCCCTTATCCAAACTAACCAAAAGACACAGAGAGAGAGCATCCAAATTAACAAAATCAGAAATGAAAAGGGGGACATAACAACAGACATTGAGGAAATCCAGAGAATCATCAGGTCATACTTCAAAAACCTCTACTCCACAAAACTGGAAAATCTAAAAGAAATGGATAATTTTCTGGATAGGTACCACATACCTAAGTTAAATCAAGACCAGATAAACTATTTAAATAAACCAATAATCCCTAAGGAAATAGAAACAGTATTAAAAGTCTCCCAACCAAAAAAAGCCCAGGACCAGATGGTTTCAGCGCAGAATTCTACCAGATCTTCAAAGAAGAGTTAATACCAATACTCTTTAAATTGTTCCACACAATAGAAACAGAAGGAACATTACCAAACTCCTTCTATGAGGCTACAATTACCCTGATTCCTAAACCAAACAAGGATACAACAAAGAAAGAGAACTACAGACCAATCTCCCTCATGAACATTGATGCAAAAATACTCAATAAAATACTGGCAAACAGACTCCAAGAACACATCAAAACAATTATCCACATGATCAAGTAGGCTTCATCCCAGGGATGCAAGGGTGGTTCAACATACGAAAGTCCATCAATGTAATACACCATATAAACAAACTCAAAGAAAAAAACCACATGATCATCTCACTAGATGCAGAAAAGGCATTTGACAAAATCCAACACCCCTTCATGATAAAGGTCTTGGAGCGATCAGGAATACAGGGAACATACCTAAACATAATAAAGGCAATTTACAGCAAGCCAACAGCCAACATCAAATTAAATGGAGAGAAACTCAAAGAGATGCCACTAAAATCAGGAACAAGGCAAGGCTGTCACTCTCCCCATTCTTATTCAATATAGTACTTGAAGTTCTAGCCAGAGCAATAAGACAACATAAGGAGATTAAGGGGATACAAATTGGAAAGGAAGTCAAGCTTTCCCTATTTGCAGATGACATGATAGTATACTTGAGTGACCCAAAGATTCAACCAAGGAACTGATACAGCTTATAAACACCTTCAGCAACACAGCAGGATACAAGATCAAGTCAAAAAAATCAGTAGCCCTCCTATATACAATTGACAAACAGGCTGAGAAGGAAATCAGAGATACATCACCTCTTACAATAGCCACAAATGATATAAAATACCTTGGGGTAACACTAACCAAGCAACTGAAGGATCTATATGACAAGAACTTTAAGTCCCTGAAAAAAGAAATTGAAGAAGATGTCAGAAAATGGAAAGATCTCCCATGCTCATGGATAGCAGGATTAACATAGTAAAAATGGCAATCTTACCAAAAGCAATCTACAGATTCAATGCAATCCCCATCAAAATACCAACACAATTCTTCACAGACCTGAAAGAATAATACTCAACTTCATATGGAAAAACAAAAAACCCAGGATAGCCAAAAGAATCCTGTACAATAAAACAACTCTGGAGGCATCACGATCCCTGACTTCAAGCTCTACTATAGAGCTACAGTAATAAAAACAGCTTGGTATTGGCATAAAAACCGACATGTGGACCAATGGAATCGAATTGAAGCCCTGACATTAATCTGCACACCTATGAACATATAATTTTTGACAAAGAAGCAAAAGTGTACAATGGAAAAAAGAAAGCATCTTCAACAAATGGTGTTGGCATAACTGGATATCAATGTGTAGAAGGCTGCAAATAGATCCATATCTGACCGTGCACAAAACTTAAGTCCAAGTGGATCAAAGACCTCAACATAAATCCAGCTACTCTGAACCTGATAGAAAAGAAAGTAGGAAGTAGTCTTGAACTGCATTGGCATAGGAGATTACTTCCTAAATATAACACTAGTAGCTCAGACACTGAGAGAAACAATCAATCAATGGACCTCTTGAAACTGAGAAGCTTTTGTAGAGCAAAGGATACAGTCAACAAGGCAAAGCGACAGCCTACAGAATGGGAAGGTCTTCACCAACCCCACATCTGACAGAGGACTGATATCCAGAATATATAAAGAACTCAAGAAATTAGACATCAAAATGCCCAACAGTCCAATTAAGAAAAAAAAAAAAAAAAAAAAAAAAAAAAAAAAAAAAAAAAGAAATGGCTATAGAACTAAACAGAGAATTCTCAACAGAGGAAACTCAAATGGCTGAAAGACATTTAAGGAATTGCTCAACATCCCTAATTATCAGGGAAATGCAAATCAAAACAACTCTGAGATACCACCTTACGCCTGTCAGAATGGCTAAGATCAAAAACACTGAAGACACCTTATGCTGGAGAGGATGTGGAGCTAGGGGAACTCTCCTCCACTGCTGGTGGGAATGCAAGCTTGTACAACCACTTTGGAAATCAATATGGCGCTTTTTAGAAAATTGGGAATCAATCTCCCCCAAGATCCAGCTATACCACTCTTGGGCATATACCCAAGGAATGCTCAATCATACCACAAGGGCACTTGCTCAGCTATGTTCATATCAGCATTGTTTGTAATAGCCAGAACCTGGAAACAACCTAGATGCCCTTCAACTGAAGAATGGATAAATAAAATGTGGTACATATACACAATGGAATACTACTCAGCAGAGAAAAACAATGACATCATGAGGTTTGCAGGCAAATGGATGGATCTAGAAAAAATCATCCTGAGTGAGGTAACCCAGACTCAGAAAGACAAACATGGTATGTACTCACTCATAGGAGGATACTAGATGTGGAACAAGGATGGCTGGACTGCTACTCACAACACCAGGGAGGCTACCTGGAAAACAGGACCCCAAGAAAGACACGGGATCACCCAATGACAGAGAAATGGATGAGATCTACATGAACAGCCTGGACGTGAGTGGGGGTAATGAAGGGCGAGGGTCAAGGGAAAGAGAGCTTGGGGAGCAGGAGATCCCAGCTGGATCAAGAACAGAGAGGAGAACAAGGAATAGGAGACCATGGTAAATGAAGACCACATGAGAATAGGAAGAAGCAAAGTGCTAGAGAGGCCCACAGAAATCCACAAAGATACCCTCACAATAGACTGCTGGCAATGGTGAGAGACAGCTCGAACTGACCTACTCTGGTGATAGGATGGCCAAACACCCTAATTGTCGTGCTAGAAACCCCATCCAATGACTGAGGGAACTGATGCAGAGATCCACAGCCAGGCCCGGGTGGAGCTCCAGGGGTCCAATGGCAAGAAAGAGGAGGGTTTATATGAGCAAGAATTGTTGAGACCAAGGTTGGATAAAGCACAGGGACAAATAGCCAAACGAATGAAACACATGAACTATGAACCAATGGCTGAGGGGCCCCCAACTGGATCAGGCCCTCTGAATACGTGAGACAGTTGATTGGCTTGATCTGTTTGGGAGGCATCCAGGCAGTGGACAGGGTCCTGTGCTCATTGCATGAGTTGGCTGTTTGAACCTGGGGCTTATGCAGGGACACTTGGCTCAGCCTGGGAGGAGGGGACTGGACCTGCCTGGACTGAGATCTACCAGGTTGATTTCAGTCCTTGGGGGAGGCTTTTCCCTGGAGGAGATAGGAATGGGGGGTGAGCTGGAGGGAAGGGGAGAGGGCCGGGAGGGGGGAGAACAAGGGAATCCATGGCTGATATGTAGAATTAAATTATATTGTAAAATAAAATAAAATAAAGATGGCCAGGGGCTGGAACCCTAGATAGTTTTAGAAGGGGTTGGATAACAAAAAGACAAGCATGCCTGTGTGGCCTCTACTATACTGACCTAGCTCAGCCTGATGCATGTCTCAGTGCATTCTGGTATCTTCTGGTCACTTCCAACAGTTTAAAGTTGAGCAGGCCTACACTGGGGGTGGTGGTGAATTATGTCTTTACCCATCAACTTCTTTTTGCTATGTTTTAAAAAAATGTTCTGTTGTCTTTCTGAGTCCTTCCAAGTGCTTTGGCTTTCCTTAGGGATTTTTTCTAGGTTCTCAAAGTGAAACCTTTCACTACTTTCTAGTCTTTCTCATCTTTGGTAACTACACTAAAGACTTGTACGTCATTTCCTCTCAGTGCCATTGTGGCCATATCCCACAGAGTTCTAGTTGTCAAATGCACTCAGATTTAGTATTTCAGCTTGAATTTCTTCCTCAATTCAAAAGAGTTGAAATACTTTTTAAGTACAGTATGACACACAGCACAAGAATGCTGTAACAGGACCCACCACTGTGTGTACTAACCTAAAAGTCAGGAAGAAAAGAAAGTACTTTCAAAATACTTTTAAAAAATGAGAGTATTTTTAAAAGAACAATACAAACAGAACAAAAACTAAAGAGAACTTCAAGCAGTACACATACATGTGCAATTTAAAAAAAATCTATATACTTTGGCATACTATTAGCCCTTTTTTTATTCAAAATTTAGGGGTAATTGCTCTTTTACAAAATAGCAAACAAACAAACAAAACCCAAAAACTTAAAACGTATCCAGAGTATTTCTAAACTGTATACCCTGTTTCTCAAAAACTGGAGTCTGCCACACAACTGTCTTTCACTTGGCATTTTCTGTTCTGGAACATCACAACCTGCTCCAGTTCCAGTTCTTTGCTGTGACCGACACCATGACTAAAAGCAACTTTGGGGACGAAAGGGTTTATTTGGCTTACATACCCAGGTCTCAATCTGAGGCAAGTTTGGACACAAACTCAAGACAGGAACCTGGAAACAGGAACCACAGGAAAACACCACAGAATGGTTTGTTCTCTAGCTCAGCTACCTTTCTTCCATGAATGGTGCCACTTAGAGTGGGTGGGCCCTCTCATATCAATCAACCATCAAGACAATCTCTCACAGACACTGCCACAGGCCAATCTGATGCAGGCAACTCTTCAGTTGAGGGTGCTCTTCCCAAGAGACTCTAAGCGCATCAAATCAAAGACAAACAGTAGGACACACTCGCTGTTTCATATAGGAACTGCTCATCATTTTTACAGCTACAAGTGGTTGGTCTTGTTCTACTAATGGACATTCACTATTTTGTTACAAACACAGGCTGTGATGGAAATCCTTGGACATATATTTGTGTTCATGTAATATAATTTCCAGAAAGAAATTCTGCTCAGTGAAAAGGTTAAGTCCAAAGGCATGGCCACTGCAAGTATGTTAGGTATCACTGAGCTGCTATGAATAGAGCCACAGCCATGGCCATGACGGACAATAGCACATAGGACCCACTTCACTACATAGCATATCGTCAAGGCTGTGGCTCTCCCCACGGTTAGCTTATTATTTTAAAATTTGCATGGCTATAGCTTTGAATGGGATCAAATGGGTTCTTTTTTATTTTATTTTTTGAGACAAGGTTTCTCTGTGTAGCTTTGCGCATGTCCTGGATTTTGCTCTATAGACCAGGCTGGCCTCGAACTCACAGAGATCTGCCTGCCTCTGCCTCCCGAGTGCTGGGATTAAAGGTGTGGGCCACCATCTCTTTTTTATTTTTAAAGTTTAAGGTCTCCTATATTTTATATTCTGGCAACTTCATTGTTTGGGTTTTTGTTATTTTCCAACTGCACCAAGATACGTTTTTGGCTTTCTTGACTCCTTAGCAACACTGCCTCCTATGACTCCTAGGCCAGCCATGCCATGCTGACTACGTACTCCTGTTATTACCACAGAGCTGCACCTCCATGCTCCTAAGTCCCTGCATCTCATGATTTTCAGCCTGTAGAATGCTGAGCAGAGACAATAATCTGCACAAGTGTGGTCTTTAAATACACTGAGGTTTTCTCTGAGTGTAAGGTGTGTTCAGCCTCTACCAACATCCCATACATGCTTAGATACTTTTTCACAATCTGACTTTGGGCACGAGGTACTGGGAACAAGGTTTGAAATATATTTATTTGATGTATTATTAAAAATTCTTCATATTTTCTTATTTTAATTTATTTGATCTGATTTATGAGGCCCTTCTATTTTCAAGTTATTAAATCATCTAAATACATAAAAAGTTATTCAGAAGAGCATAATTTCCATTGATTTCTATTTAAACTATCATTTCTTAATTCATACCTTCTCAGTATTTTTTGTATCCCCCCGAACTATTTTTGTGTATTTGTGTTGGGGGAGATGATGGGCTGTGTGTGTGAGAGTGTGTATGTGAGAGAGAGTATGTGAGTGTATGTATAGGCCAGAAGTTGACATCTGGATGTCTTCCTCAGTTGCTTCTTCACCTTATTTTGAGACAGGCCCTCTCACCCAGCCTGGAGGTTGTCATTTCAGATGGACTGGTTGTCCAGTGAGCTCCTGACCTGCCTGTTTCTGTCCCTCAGTTCTGTGGTTAGACAAGGCTGCCACATCTGGCTCTTACAGGGGTGCTGGGGATCTGAACCCAGGTCCTCATGTTTGTTTGGCAAGCACTTTACCCTCAGGATGGTTTTACTTCAGAATAATTCTGTGAGTTGCAGACGGGATTTTTATGATCAGCCAAATGCACTTGAATGAGATTTTCAATGAATAAGTCAAATGCATGTGAATTCAGAACCAAACAATCCTGTCTATAATTCTTTTTTAAAATAGACCTCTTTCCCCATATTCTAAACCTAAAAACTCCCCACTCACTCCCAAAGAAACAGATTAAACAGGCAGCCTTTTCCAGTGTTCTTCTCAATACAGCTAGTCTCTACCCAGTTCTCTTGCTGCATCCGGCAGACCGTATTTGAATTGTTTATGTGCCTCTTTATCTATTAAACTGTAACCACAGGAGAACAAGCACTGAGTTTATATAGGGCCAGCCATAAGATAAGCCTGGGGTACGTGTCTGCATGATACGTAAGTGCACAGTTAAGCATGTTCAAGTGCAACAGTAATCTATAAAAAATTAAGGGTTACCTGGCATCACCCAGAATTGAAATCATGCGGTACTGAGGCAACTCAGAAGATGCCACATGGGCTAGGATTCCAAAGAGCCGCTCAGCCATTATCATGTCGTTTTGTGTCACCTGAGAAGAAACGTTAGAAAAGGGTCAAAAATGACATTGCTTCTTAGCTGCTTATAACAAATACAGTTCCAAAGAAATGTCTGGATTTCATGTGTTCTTTGAGCACAGAAAAGGACACTTCCCTGGGCTCTGAAAGAGTCTCACTGAGATTCCGCTTTTTCCTTTGAGTCTACTTATAGTGGAGATGCTCAAATGTGACTCCTGGAAGCTGACTTGGGTTTGACAAGTTAGCTCTGACATGGAAGTCACATTTCCTGAGAACTGCGCTTGAGGTACCTTAAATTCTTACGGTTTATATGTGTGTGTTATGCAGGCATTCATGTACTTGTGTTTGCAGGTGTGTGGGCACATGTGCATGTGGCTGCATGTGTGCACATGTGTGCATGCACCTGTGGAGGCTCAAGGCTGATGTCATCATCTTCCTCAATCATTATTCCACACTACATTTTGAAGCAGGGTCTCGGTCAAACCCAGAGCTCACTGACACATACACTCTCACTAGCCATCTTACTCCAGGATCCCCGTTCTGCCTTCGAGACTAGAATTACAGGTGGGCATTTATGTGGATGCTGTAGATTCCAATCTTCTTGTTTGCTTAGCGAGCAAGCATTTTAATAGCTGAGTCATCTCCCTGTTTCTTAAAGAATATCTTAAAAAGGAATACTTGAGTTAGGCTGATTCAGAGAAGAATGCCAACAGGAGAGATTCATCTTAACAAGGTGCTGCTCGCGGGCTTGCCCTGTTAAGAACAATTTGTTCCTTCCTGGAGATGGAATGCTTAGTAGGCTAGCAAAGATACTCGAGTGCATTCTAATCATGAAAACCTCTTCCCTATAAAGAATAACAGTCATAAGCATGTACTCTGAAGGCTCATCTGTGTTAACCAGGAAAGCACTGAGAGAGTCGGGTGAGGTGACACACGTCTGTCATCCCAGCATTAGGGAAGCTGAAGAAGGAGTATATCGTCAGTTCAAGGACAGCCTCGTGCTACATAGCATGACCCTGTCCCAAACAAACAATCAGCTAAAGGCAAGACTGGGATTAATATCTGGGTATATTCAATATAAAACAGAGACAAAATAGCATTAGAATTTTGCATTCTATCCTTCTAGTACTTTTTCTGCTTTGGTTTTTGAGATCGGGTCTCACTTTGTAGCTCTTAGCAGGAATGGAACTCACTATGTAGACCAGACTGACCTTGAACTCACAGAGATCCACCTGTCTCTGCCTCTTAAGTGCTAGGATTAAAGATATGTATTACTACTTCCAGCCCTCTTCTAGTACTTTTTATAGTTATAAATGCTTAATAGATTTTTGAAAAAAAATTCTATTTGAGTTTTAATTCTATTATGACATTAAAGAGATGGAGTTTAAAAAATCAATATAAAACAGGGTGGATTGCATTTTCAATACAGTTGGTTGTCCCACACAGTGTAATCTGATTCACCAACCCGGACCCATGTGGTCCCCTCAGGAACATTTGGCAACATCTGGTTAGGGGTGCTACTCACATCTAGTGCATAGGGCCAGGGATGCTGCTAAATGTTTTTTGTTTGTTTGTTTGTTTGTTTTGTTTCGTTTTGTTTGAGACAGGGTTTCTCTGTGTAGCTTTGAAGCCTGTCCTGGAACTCACTCTGTAGACCAGGCTGGCCTCAAACTTACAGAGATTCACCTGGCTCTGCCTCCCAAGTGCTGGGATTAAAGGCGTGTGCCACCACCGTCAGGCACTACTAAATGTTTTAAATGCCACCATGGTTATCTGCCCCAAGTCAGTAGAGCAGAAGTAGAGAAAGCCCTTATCTTTGTGTAAGCAGTTTTAGATTTTTTTTAAAATACAAGGGGCCTCCATCTATTTATTTATTTAGAGCAAGTGTATGTGTGAGGTGTAGGTATCTGTGTACTTGTGTGTCTGCATGTGTAGATATACTCACGAATGCATGCACACACACAGGACAGAGATTGATGTCAATGTTTCCCAGGCTACCCTCAATCTGCTGTCTATAAGGCAGGTTTTCATTTGGCCTGGATCTTGCAGTTTCAGATAGACAGGCTGGCCACGGAGCCCATGGGACCTACCCTTCCCTGTCCTACCCAGCTCTAGGGTTCCAGCTCTGGGCCGCCACGCCTCACTTCTGCATGGGTTTGGAGGATCTCCACCTAGGTTCCAGCTCTGGGTTGCATGCTCATTCTGCTGGTTTGGAGATCTCCACCTAGGTTCCAGCTCTGGGCCGCCATGCCTCACTTCTGCATGGGTTTGGAGGATCTCCACCTAGGTTCCAGCTCTGGGCCGCCACGCCTCACTTCTGCATGAGTTTGGAGGATCTCCACCTAGGTTCCAGCTCTGGGCCGCCACGCCTCACTTCTGCATGGGTTTGGAGGATCTCCACCTAGGTTCCAGACCTGCACAGTCTAGTGCTTTTCAGACTGAGCCATCTCTGCAGTGGCCCATGCCTTTTGGCACCAGGACACAGGGCCTACAGCAAACTTCCTGTTTCGGCCTCTCCAGTGTTGGAAGAGCAGGGTTGTGTGTATTTGTGATAACAGATCACAAACACACACAAAATCTTCTGAGGAAAAGCCCACAGTTCGCATACAATTCATACACATTGTATTTACACCAATCAGTATAGACTGGTTCTTCTCTATCCTGGGCAGTCATGGTTAGGGATGCTGCTGTTGTCTGGTCCAACACGGTCACCTAGTGGCCAGTGCAGGCCACTGCTCCATCTTCTTGATGCTCATCATTCAATCCTACCTCTAGCAATACCACCCTATTACAGAAGGGGAGGTATAATGTAGCATATATGGTATAAAATGGCAAAAATATGGGGCGGGCAATCCTTCACGTATTTTAATAACAAATCAAGTATTTGTGGCACTGAAATTTTCTAAAAGTTAAACCAGAACATTGCATTGGTTCTGTTTAACTCCCTGTACAATTACAATGCTCCTTATTTCAGCAGTCCTGTAGTGATGCACAGCCCACAGCTGAGTCATTCACTACTGACAGCTGATTAGCACACCCAGTTAGGCCATTAATGAGGAAGAATCCTTCATTTGCAGCCCAGAGAACCTGCCTATTGTATTTCCAGTCCAGACCAACTTTGAAATCCCTCCTGCTAGTTACCAGGCCCTACCAGAGCTATGAGCTCTGTACCAATGCAGTACTGAAGGGCACACAAGTTTGAATGTAGGCTCCTAAGAACTAGTTGGGAGACTTTTAGTCATCTGAAGGTTCCGGACTTTCCTGGCACTTTAACGGAAGGCTGACACTATGGCCCTGGGCCTACTATGGTTGAGGTATGGTATGGTTGCTTTTGACACTGACCCCAGATCTCCATGCTATCAACAATATGCTGGATTTTTGCAGGTCTGGGCCAGAGGCAGCTGTGGTGTCCTAGCTGAGAAGCAATACTATGCCAGCAAAGCTGACTATAGTTCATTTTATAATAGGGGAAGTCTTCTGACCTTCAGGGGGCCCCACAGTGAGAGTAACAACAATTACAAGATGGCTTCCCTTTGGAAGGTCATTTAGCTTCAGTAGCAATAGAAGCATTTTCCTCGTCTCCCCCCCCCCCAATTAATATCTAAAGATAAAACGGTCTGTGAGTAGCTTGATTAGCCTTGGGACACACTCAGAAAAATCAATCTAAAAATAGCTTTCCATGAATAATTTTCCAGTCATTCAGCTCAGACCTGAGTTATCATGCCACAGCATTCACAACCAACTATTAACGGAGCAGTCCAGATATGAGCTCAGATTTTCTCCCTCCACTTTAGTCTTCCCTTCTTTATTAGTGGACATTTGGTTTGACTTCCCCATCCTTTCATGTATGCCAGAGTCTGCAGAGCATTTTGAAAAATAAAAAGGTTGCCTTACCTGCAAAAGTTACATTTTTTTTTCCTTTTTAAAATGTCATTTTCTTTAAAAGTTTCACTTCTCTGAATGTTCACAAACACCAGGAAAAGTAGCTACTATTCATGAGGAAAAAAACATCTGTCTCCTGCTTCAGATCCTGTGTGTGTGTGTGTGTGTGTGTGTGTGTGTGTGTGTGTACACACATGTGCATGTGTGCACACATGTGTTGCCTAGTATGGTTTTTTCTTTTTAATATTTTGAATGTGGGGAGTTTGTTTTTAGGAAACAGTGCTTCTGCACAGTTCCAGCACAGTCAGGTTTGTGACCGTGTGCAGTCGGAAGCTCACTCTGCAGTCCGCTTTGCTTTTCCTTACCTCCGTTCCATTTATTTTCTGCATGCTGAAGTGGCTGAGCCTAAACAGCACATAGTATTTCCAGAGCGTAAAGTTGACCACTGGGTTTCCCTGAGGATCGATTGTCAACTGGTCAACCCGACGAAGCTGTGCGAGGGCGTTGAACTGCTGTAGCATTACAAGGTTGGTCTCCTTGAATTTAAGGTGCTGCAATAAGAAACCACATGCAAGGTCTTTCGCTTGGAGTTTAAACACCTTAAAAACTAACATTAACACTTCACAGGCCATTTCCCATGGAACTCTGCAAGCGTCAGGCTTAGCAATACATTTTCAGTCACATTAAGTCAATGAATGCTCTAAGCTCACTGAACTTCAATGTGCCCAATCCATCTGTCATTGATGGCATTGAGCCCAAACTGACTCCTTCTGCAAAGGATTATCCTCAACAACCAGGATCCCTCAGTGTTATCTAAATACCAAACAATTCAGACTCTTTCAGGCTTTACATATTCTACACATTTTGTATAAACATTCATGTATAAAGGAAAGACTGGAATATTCCAGAAATTTCTAAGTGTAGGACGCACTCTGGTCCTGAGGGCTAGCATTGTCAACACTGCGTCTTTCTGAAAACCGTGCTGGTCACTTAAATTGGTGAAGCAGAAGCAAACCACTAAAACAGAAACACTGAGGCAAATGGTCGATTTGTGAACTTAAATATTCTCTCCAAATACCTGCCTCTGCTGCTACCCATATTCTTTAGGGATGATGAAGAAGAAAAACACGTATACCATAAAAGGATGCCTAGAGAAACACTGTGGAAAAGCTCAAGAGGAAGCTCACTGTATGACTTTTTCCTTATGCTTGTCAGTAACCAGTGCAATACCATGGCCGGGCAAGCTGCCTTGAGTCAGCAGCCTCAAGTTTTTTCCGTGCTGTCAGAGGACTATTGACAGATCACGTAATGAACATACATGCCCTGTCCATACCAGTTTCAGATCACGTAATGAACACACATGCCCCTGTCCATATTAGTTTCAGATCATGTAATGAACATACATGCACCATCCATACAGATTCAATGCCTAAATACATGCTCTAGGGCTGGGTGGCTTTCTTTGTAAAACTGAAATAGATAATGTGCATACAATTCCATTGGTCTTTTCTACTGCATAAAGGATTGTTTTTAGAGATATAATTCCTAATATTAACACAAACCTGCAAGGCCATTTATGGAACTAATTTAAATTCCAGTGCCAGAAACACAGCACAAAAGCAACTCCAGAAACTGAAGCTGAAGCAGGCTTTGGCCCGAACACACAGTCATAATGGGAACAATTCAAACATACTTCCCACGGAAAGTGTTTACCAGAGAGTTCGGGAACTTCATCTTCAGTTTGGGAAGCACCTGGACGATTTCATCAAATTCGATGAATGTGAAGGAGACGGTGGTGACCATGCCTGCAGTTTGGATACTCCAGTTCCGGTCCAGGCACTCCAGCGCCCCCGAGCCGTACAGCGAGAGGGTGTCTCCTTCTATCTCCACCAAATGTGTTTCTGTGACCGACAAGCCTTGTAAGGCACTGCTGAGCCCTGGGTCTAGAGACCTGCAAAAGGCTTTTTTTAAGTAAAGTCTTGAGCATGCAAAGGAAATAATAGGCTAGAACAGCACTATGAAAAGCACTTTACAGTTTATATTCATTACCTCCATTTCTATAATTAAACCCAGAGCATCCTAGATTAATTTTTATTAGTTTTTTTAATTAGCTTATAAAGTAATAGACTTGTTATGGCATTTTCCTATTCACTGTTGTTGATCCCCCTCCCCCTCATCTATCTCCTGCTGGTCCCCTCCTCCCCACACAGCCTCCCTCATGCTTTCATGTTCATGTATCCTTAGACTGATTTACCAGATTATCTGAAAGATTAACATTAACATCCAATCTTGTATTTTAGCTGAAAGTAGAAAAAGTATTAATAACAACCCACCTCCAAGTCCAAATTACTCATCATATTAACAAAAGGTAATAATTTCATATACCTTAAATACGTCATTGAAATCTTTTTATATCAATATAAATATACTTTCCCAATTTACAAATTTATCTAGCTAAATACATTTTACAATATATTTCCATAAAACATTATAAAATATTGTTTATAAAATACAATAAAAATGTTTACAATATATAACATTAAACTATCTATTTTCTGTCTTAGTTACTGAGTTAAGTGAGCAATGCTGACTCTGTTTTTGAATGGTCTGACAACAGAAAAAAACTATAAATGTATAGTTCAGTTGTAATCAATAAAAATCAAGCAAGTCTTCCTCCCTGAATAGAAACAAAGTGAAAAAAAATTACGCTACACACACAAATCATATTGGATACTCTACTGATAGGATCATTTCTATTAATCCCAAAACAGGAGCCATGCTGCCTATGAAGGCCAACCTGAATGGCAAGCAGAGAATCAATAAAGCTCCTTGATCCAATTCAAATTTTTGGCTCTGTAAATAGAACTGTAACGTTATGGGTCTGTCCAGCTCAACACTTGGACAACACTTGACGTTTGCTCCGTGTTTTCACTGAGGATTTTATTCTCTGCCCTTGTTGGTTTCCTGTATGGCAAGCTTGTGGACTCATCCTGTGCTTCAGATCTCAGACCAACTATAATTATATGTTGGCAATTTTGTCTCCTCCCCACATAGTGAGTTCATGAAGCTGAAGAACATGTCTTCACATCTGGAGACTCTGAGGTCCACTAATGGGCTTTTCACAACATATTAATTGATTATGAAGGATCTTTAGTGGTTTTAAATTCTGGTGTTGGACAGTAAGCCTGACAAATGGTTATCCCATTGGTTTATTAGATTTATTAGATTTGTGGACTGTTACACATCTGTCTATTCATTAACAAGTTAGCTAATGATATTTGTGTACTTAAAGTGAATATGCAACTAAGAAATACACACAATTATTTCATATGCAATCCTTAATTTATATCAAAGGATTAAGAGGGGCAATACTCAAACACTCCATGAGTAGTGGTGATGACTAGCCTTAGGTGGTCTTCAAAAGGAAAAACTGCTAACAGCATAGAATTAAAAAAGAATTGTTTCCATCAATTGTGCTTTGGACAACATACTGAGGCAGGCAGAGCAGTATGATTCCTGCTCAGACAGGGCAGAAGCAGCAGTCAGCATTTGCTGAACTAAAAGGAAGAAGTATTGATGGCTCACACACTCAGTCCCAGCACTGACAGCAGTACACTGCTCACTGCAACACTGCTCACCGGACAGAGTGCCTTTCGAGTGTCAATCCTGCTGCAGGTACCACAGTAGAACCAACATCTAGCAATGCCCCGCTTGATAAATATTTCTTGAATTAATAACCAAGAGGACGTTCAGGGGTATCTGTTCAATCTTTTAAGGATGCTATGGTATGAGCAAACAGGCAGAATGGATGATATGGATGCACAGTGAGTTAACAAGGCTAGGTGAGACAGAGACATGCAGTAAAAGGTGGGGGGTGCCTCATGGCCACAGCAGCCAGAAAAGTTTAGTTTTAATGTCAGTATAGTGGATAATTAGCTAGATGCTAAAGTGGTGGATGAGCAAACCCATTGGGAAGCGATCTTGTCCCATATCAGATATTTAAGAGTGGCTTACTCTTCTTCTGCTATGTGATTAAAAGATGAGGACTATAGTTGAGTGGTGGTAGCATATTCCTTAAACCCCAGCACTGAGGAGGTAGAGGCAGGTGGATCTCTCTGAGTTTGAGGTTAACCTAATCTACAGAGTGAGTTCTAGGATAGCCAAAGCTACACAGAGAAACCCTGTCTCAAAAAATAAAAAAAAATGGGAACATAAACTCTAGAGTAAAAAGTCTATTACCATGAGGAAATTATTCTGTGCACACTTTTGGCAAGCATGCTGTTGGGAAAAGAAGTGAAAAAGTAATAAGCCTAGAGTTAAGATGCTGTAACACAGTCAGAAAGCTAAGGCAAAGGGAGCTCCAGCTGCTTCGGCCCTCATGAGACACTTGGCTGCTGAGCTGCAGACAGCCTTGGCCTTCCCCGGAAGAAGCAGAGCAGCTGCCATCCAGGTCATGGAAAGCCGAGACAATTCATGATGAGCTACTGGGGTTAGCCTCCCACTCGGGCCACTGCTTACTGATTTGCTTCCCTAACAAGGCCTGCTCAGTTTCCATACAAATGACTTCGAAAGCTCATTAAACCATGTTTGCATGATGGAGAGCATCCCTGCAGCTTTCCTTGGATGAACGATAGCTGTGTCCACATTTCTGTTTAGTTAGAGCTATGCACACAGTCGTTCATTTGTTAACTCATCAAACACCACCTGAAAGCCTGCTGTGGACAGAGGGCTGTGCTAAGTCTGGCACAGGAGACTAAATCATCTGCAGTGATAAGGGCAGTGAGCAGAGAAAGCATGCACACCTTTTTTTTTTTCTATATCAAGACTATTGCTTGTAAAGTCAAATTAGGGAGTTATAGTTCCCCAAATATGGCAGCTGTAATCCAATCAAGTAAGCCATATAATTTCTAAACCAAAATGACCTCACGATGTCATTGAACTAATCAGTAGGTTTTGCAGAGGTACTCTGTGTGAGGTACTGTGCTAGGCACTGGAGATACAGAAAGAAATCAAGATAAACCTGCCCTCCAAGATTTTCCACTCTAGGTAGAGGATGGAGAAGAAGGTAAACACACATTAAATACAATGTGCTTGTTGTCACAGAATGAGTATTTCAACCTCATGCTATGGAAACAGAAAAAAGAGCGACAAGTTCCTTTAGGGGGAGAAGCTGGGTCTCAAAAAGCAGCAGCCTTTGAACTGACCCTTGAGTCGTGGGCACAGTGTTTTACCAGGGGAAGAGAAAGGGCAGAGGAACAGGGGGAGAACAGGAGCCTGACTGTGGGTAACAGCAGAGAAAGCCCAGGTTCAATGTGACCCAGGACTGCAACACTGACACTGTAAGACAGGAGAGGAGGGCGGAAGTGAAGCTGAAAAGTCAGACGCTATCCCACAGGGATGAAGACCAGCGGGAGGCTTTCAACGAAAAGGGAGAGACCATATCCGGTGAGCCTGGGATTAGCTCCGAAGTAGCACATCATCATGTCTGAGGCCTTGAGTTCAATCTTCAGCAATATGGACATATACAAGGGAAAAAGGGAGGGAGGGAAGGAGGGAGGGAGGGAGGGAGGGAGGGAGGCAGGCCAGCCAGCCACAGGTGGAGCCTTTGTAAAGTAACTCCAAAGAGCACACATGGTGTAAGTACTTGTGCTGGGATACGTGGATGAAGAGCATGCATCCTCTGCCTTCAGGAACCCACTTCAGACCTATTAGTACATCTACTGGTGAAGGATTCGGGAGGAAGAGGCTGGATGCAGGGCGACTAGTAATACTGGTGCAGTGTCAACCAGTCCACAAGGGGGCGTAACAGAGAGACATGGTAAACTACAGGGGAGGCAGCATTGCCAAGGAAACCAGAAGGCCCTTGGCTAAGCTTCCAGGTCTGCCACTCTCTCAAGAAGGTTCTGGATTTCTGAGGTTGAGGTTCCTTGTTTATAAATGGCAATTTCATAACACTGTTTTCAGAGGTGCTGTGAAAACTAGAAATAATAAAGGTACAAAACCATGCCTTGTACTTAGTTCAGTACATTTAGGGATCATTATCAATGAAGGACAACACATTACCAAGTATTTAGGAGAAGATAAAAGGGGGACTTAATGGTTAACTGGCCATAGACAATGAGGGGAGAAGAAAGAGCTGGGTACAACTTCGACTTTTAGGGAGTGGCTGGCCCCCGCAAGCTCCCTACCCCGACTCAGCCTGAACCTACAGTATGAGAAAGGCAGTGGTCTTCTGTGGAGGCTCCGTGGTTTTCAAACTTGATTTTGCATAAAGCTAAATACCTTACTACTTATATTCTCCAACTCAAAGATTAGTAAGTGATGGCAGGCAGCAGGATCTCCAGTGGAAATTATCTTCAAGCTCTTTAGTGGTCAATTTCAAGTCCAGATACCAGCTACTCAACCAGCTCTCTCTAAGAGAACCAGGAACTGTCCTATGTCTTCTCAATTACTCGAGGAACCTAAGGAAAGGCAGGGGGTTGGCTTGATGCAGTAAAGTGTCAAATTCTTAAGAGCCAGGCCAACTGCAATCTGCACCCCAATGTACAACACTGACAATAAGGACACTCTTCCAGGGCCTACACCTTTTTTTTTTTTCTGCCTTTTTTGCCTTTAGGCTTCTTATAACAGGCAAGAACAGGACTATTTCAAGTCTTTCAGATGACTTTTTCCCCACCAAGTAAGTGGTGCTGATTCCTACAATAACTCATTTTATGAATTTTCTATTACAACATTCGTGTGTGTGTGGAAATTCATTTTATGCATTATATTTTATTATAGTAGTGTTGGCTAAAAGGCCAGTGTTCATAGACAGGAAATGACCAAAAATAAGCCAGCTTCACTACATGCATCCAATGTAAGCAAAGGAAACATTACACCTAGTATTTCGCCATTTCTGCTGGGCAAAGACCTCTGCAATGTGTCGTTTACTGCTGAGCTGTCCCAAGTTCAGGGAACAGTAAAATCATTAATGGGATATACCGAGTGTTAAAGAATTTCTTTCCTTTATATGCCATGTTTTCATGGACACTTGTTCTAGGCATTTATTTATATGCCCAGGAGTCAAAGGTCATGGACACTTTAACACAAGAATGACCTACCTTTTTAGCATTATGAAATACTAAGGACTATCAATGATAGTTTAAAGTAGAAAACCACCTGTAGTATTTAAACACAAGTTGAACCACTAAAGAAAAGACTTAGTGGCTCTCTACACTAGCCTTACACCTTTAGGAAGAATGGCTTACATCACTGTCCAAAGGCAAGTGTTACTTAAAGATTTATAAAGAATGTCGGAATACAATCTCTAACATTTAAAATGCTTTACTCTATACTCTCAAGCAAAACAGTAGATAGGAATGAGCACACACGTCTAATCCCTTTCTTCAAGGTGACACTCAGGAATGTCAAGGGACTGAGAAGGTCTAAAGTCACAGGAGCTCCAGATGGAGAGACTGTTGGCAGCAGGGAGCTCAGTGAGCTTAGGAGGCTGAGAGTGAAGGCTGTCCCGTGTCCCGTGTCCCGTGTCCCATGCTGGAGAGGGGACAAACCTCGGCCTTGGCTATGCAATGGGAACACGGATAAAGATGGCGGCCACTCAGCTGAAAGGGCCCTTCAAGGGACAGACAGGATAGGAGTGAGATGGGAAACGACACAGAGAGTAAATGAAGCTCTGAAGGACTAGACTTGGGGACCAAGCTCGGAGGCAGAGCTCTCACCCAGAACAGTGATGCCTCAGGTTAATCCCTAGCAATGAGTGAGGAAGAAAGAAACTCCCACCTACTCCCATTGCTAAGAAAACATTCAGCTAGCTCCCAGTGGGGAGAGGAAAGAGTACTCTGACTGTAACACCAGAGTAGTGCTTGTTCCTACCGACGGAAATGAAAAGTCAGCCCTCGCCTCAAACAAGCAAATCCAAATGAGGTGTAGCCAAGACTGATGAAGACCAAAATTTAAACTTTTATGAAACAAAATGGGGACAATATTTTTAGAATTTCTTTCTTATGCAACATCTAAATGGGCAACTCATAAAGGGAAAGCTATGCATGTTGGTATTCTCATCTATAAATGGCATTTAAAGTCACTGACATCACAAGCTTCCCGAGCTAGACAGTAGAGAATGAGAAGAAAATCTCAGAGTAAGAGCTGAGGGATTCTACCACTTATGAGGCTGAAAGGATAGAAAGAAATAAGGGAACTAGAAGAGGATATGAGATGAAAATATAATACCAGGAAAAAGTCACAGCCTACAGTGACATGGTAAAACAAGGAGGTACGACGGCAGCGACAAGACCGGATGAGGCCTGGAGACAGTGGACTTCAGCAAGGGCGGCTCTACTCAAGAGACAAGAGAGAAACTTGACCACAGTCCAGGTGCACCCCTTTCAGCTTTAAAACCAGCGTGCATGATGAAATTCCAGATGATAAAGAGTCTGTGTAAGAACAGAATGGCTCAGATATGGAGCAAACCAATGTGGTAAGGATTGGACGGTTCTGAGGGGTGATGAAAAGAGGAGGTCTGAATTTGATGCTGGGGTTCTTCTCTCTGAGTGACATGGAGGGCAGGAGAGCATCATAGTACATAGCTTAATTCTGAAGTCAAAAAACACATATCCCAAAGAAACCTCAGCTCTGCTAAACAGTTGTGAAGGTTTAAATGCTATCAGCTGACCAAGCTTTATGCTTGCAGGACAGATGTAAATGTTATTGATCCTGTAATGTAACAGCACAGATCACAAACTCTATCTACTAGAGTCCTAAAGAGGGAAGAAACAGAATAGAAGTCAGATTATGCACTCACTCTAATACAAAAACATGCACCCTAGGAAAAGCAGTCAGATCAACAGACTCTGAATTCTAACATCTAAAAATGACGATAACCAGACGGATACTCAATGAGGAACAGCTAATGTGGTGAATTTTAGTGGGACGGTCTGGCACCTTCACTTCCTGTGATCCTCACTCACCAACTTGCAGCTTCTCCTAAAGGTGACAGCCACAGTCCTGAGGCAGGCTCAGGCAACCAAGCAGACAGTACAGACCAGAGTCCCCAAAGCTGTGCCTGTGTTTTCCTGTGTCTGGACCTGACTCCTCCAAGGTCTGCCCTTGCTGAGCTTACCCTAAAGCACTGCTGGAGCTAAGGCAGCTTCTGGGTAGCATTTATTCAAAGCATTTTCAGTGCCGAGGACTGGACCTAGCCTGGTGCATGCTGGGCAAGCGCTTTCCCACTGAGCCACATTCAACCTCTGGTCACTTACTGTTTCTTTAATTTTGAAACAAAGGCTCACTAAGTTGCCCAGGATAGACTTGAACTTACTCTGTAGCTCAGATTGGCTTTGAACTTGTGATCCTCTGGTATCAGCTTCCCAAATAGTTGGGACTTTGGCACCAGGCCTGGCTGTCAGAAGCATTTAACGGTGCATGTAGAAGCTGCCACACAGGGCACAGGGTAACACATGCAGCTAGCAACAGATGCAGCAAACGCCTAAGACAGGGAAGGCTGGGAAAGGAGGTGCATGGGAGGATGGGAGCTTTCAGCTCTCTTGAGCCAGGGGATCTAGAAGGCCATGTGCACAAACAGAGGTCCTCATAGTCTGCATGTAGTCATCTAAACTTTTCCCCTTCAAAAAATAGCAAACCACTGTGGGCTTTTCCATTAGGGAAATGTTAGTTAGATTTATATTTTCAATTTTTCCCTCGTCTTAATTTCAGTTTTGACTTTCTTAAGAAAATTATTCCTCAAGAATAGTTCTGTTAAATGGGTTCCCATCTCTGTTCAAAATTCAACTCTAGAAATGCCAGTAGCATGAGAGAAACATTGCGTACCCTGTTTCCTCTGGAAATTCTGAGATGGAGCCTCCATCCATTTGACAGGGTTCCTGAGGAGGAGACTCAGAGTCCTTTCTGTCCTGAGTGAGGGCAAGATTGGCCACACGCTGCTGCAAGTCCCACTTTCGAGCAACATTGTTAATTGTTAGCCTTTTCTTCTCCTACAGGAAGGTAATAGAACAACAGTTAGATGATACATACTTGTGAAGAGAGAAACTTTGGCTTCCGGTCCTTTCCTTCTGGTACTTTCTGAGAGAATTCCTTGAAGGTAAACAACCAGCACACCTTCTAAAACAAGCCTATGAGCCTGTGTTCACCCCATGCACAAGTCTCTTAATAATGATGTCAGCCTACATGGAAAAATATCTATTCGATGAATACTTCTTGTTCTGAACAGTGAGTAATATACTTATTTCACTAATTGGAACTCTGACTTGGCAAAGTTATATGCCTCTGTCCTTGAACAAAGCAAGAAAAAACTACTAATGTTTTCATCTTTTACCCAGTAATTAGGGAGGTGGAAGAAGGGTAGGGATCGATTAGCAGTTCATATTTCATGGTATAACATGGTTTTAGAAATACTTATTTTTATTTATGTGTATGTATGTACAGGCCTGTGGAGGACAGAAGAGAGCATCAGATCCTCCAGAACTGGAGTTACAAATGACTGTGAACCAACAGACATGAAGGCTGGAGGCCAAACTCATGTCCTCTGCAAGAGCAGCAAGTGCTCTTAGCTGCTGAGCCATCTCTCCACCCCCATGGTACAGATCATGACATTTAAGGCTGAAAAAAAAAATATTATATAGGGTACTAGAAGAAGTTCTGTTGGGTAATTTTTTTTTCTGGATAACTACTATCATTTCAGAAAAATAGGGAAGTAGAGTTAATTAAAGTAATGGATGCCTTAGGCAGTGGTTCTGAAGTTGAGGGTGCCTCAACTAACCTGGAGGGCTTTTGAACCTGGGCCATCTCTGACCATGTACTTGGACGCTCAGGAGTCTGCTCCTCTGACCAGCTCCAGCACTGCTCGTGCATTGAGAACCACTGACTTGGAGCCTTGAGACTCAACTGTCTCATGGAAACCCTTCTGAAATAAGGAAATGTAAGCCTGAAGAAGCCATGCTCCATTAACACACTCTATTCTATGCAGATCCAGCTTACAGCGATGGGGTAAAGGATTCCTACTCTGGCACTATCACCATTTTCAAAGGTAATACTTCATTTGTTTTTATTTTATTTTAAAAAATATTTGTTTCATATGTATGGATGTCTTGCCTGAATGTATGTCTGTGCACCGCATAGTTTCAGTGTTCACAGATGCCAGAAGAGTGTGTCAGATCCCCTGAAAGTGGAGTTACAGACAGTTGTGAGCTGTCGTGTGGGTGATGGGAATTGAACAGGTATCCTATGCAAGAGCAGCCAGTGCTCTCAACTGATAAGCCATCTGTGCATCCTTTATTTTTATTACATTTTATAGTGTGTGTGTGTGTGTGTGTGTGTGTGTGTGAGAGAGAGAGAGAGAGAGAGAGAGAGAGAGAGAGAGAGAGAGAGAGAGAGAGAGCGAGCTTGTATGTGCCATGATGCACAAGTATGGAGGTCAGAGGTCAGAGGACAACTTGCAAGAGTCAGTTCTCACAGCCTACCACTTGAGTTCTTGGGACTGAACTAAGGTCATCGGAATTGGTGGCCCAAACCCTTACTTGCTGAGCCATCCTGCTGGCCTCAAAAGTTAACATTTTAAAATTACATCTCAATTAGATCAGAATGCTAAAAATAGCTTCTTTTTTTTTCCCTCTTTCATTCAAAATTTGCCAATGAAAAGCATCCACTGAGCGAGCTACTAACCCTCTCCAGGAAGGCTGCTTGGAGCCAGGGCAGGGGGTAGGGACAAATGAAAACAAGCCTTTCTGGTTGCACCTCGGCCTCTATTTGTTTACCTAAGAGCTTAGCAAGCATGTGTGGCACTGGATAGGAACCGCACGTGACGGCTTGCTTAATGGAACTGGCCTTTTCAAAGTTCTCTTTCTGCATTTAGAAACGTTTTTGGCCCAAGTTCTTTGTTTCTGCAGTTTGTTATTTCAAATGTCTGTATAGTTTAGAGCAAATACTGTGTTACTTCTGAGATGACTGACACTTGGTGCATAATGTTCTTGCACACAGGAACTGAAATCCTACTCTTCTACTATAAAACACTATTACCCTAATCTAGAATAAAACAACCAACTTGCCTTATGGAATTCTATTTCAGTTTGCTAACGGCTATGCCAACCTAACTCTCTAATCTAAACAGTGCTGTCATTTCTACCTAGTGGCCAGACCCCTGGCTCCATGTGTTTGGTTTCCTAGCTGGTAGAAAAAAGAACCATAATGAGATAGATATAGCAGTGTTTAGAAAAAGTCATAAAATATCTTCCCACCACTGGGTATGTTAACAAATGCGTAACAAGACGTCCTCTGAAAATGCAAACACTTTCTTACGCCCACACCAAAGCGGAGCTTCCTTCCTTTAGGTTATTAAAAGCAGCTTGATACCAGGGTGACTAGATGAATAGGTGATTATTGGGATCTGGATAAGGAAAAAGGTACATTAAGTCAGGAGTCTATCCTGAGGTCAGGTGGGCATCCCTAGTTGGTCAGGGAGCCATAGGAGGGCTCAAGATGTCTATGGAGCAAGCAAGAAAAACACAAAGGGACTGGATTATGCCTCTGCAAGACCCAAAGGGTACCCAAGAGTGCTCTGTTCCCAGAGGCCACGGAGGCACTGACGGGCCAGCTGTATTTATGCCCATCATCACTTAGGTGGCTGTAGGGTGCCAAGTACATGTGGAAGGGGCAAATATCTGCGGAGTGAAGGTCAGCTCCCGCCATCCAAGTCTATTCTTCACTGACCAGACGGGACCTCATCAGTGCATGTCACAACTATCACTTCCCTCCACCTCCAAGGTGGCACATGAAACAGAAAGACGAGAGAACCCAGCTGCAGACGCAGGCTTTGCATGCCTCGGCCCCCTCCCACCTGACTTCCACTGCCTCCATGAGGAGTCCGTGCAGCTGCAGGAAGCAGCCTCGGGAATGCTGACGCTGTTCTGACGTGGCTTCAGCTCTCAGCAAGGGCAGGGCTGAGTCCGCCGCTGCCAACACTTCTCTTATTAAAAACAAAAGGCTAAACAGTCTTCATAAGCAACCAGACAGAGCGCCAACACTTCAAACAAAATGCTGCTTTCTAAAGTCACTAAAGCTTTCCAAACAGTCCTTTAAATGTTCACTAAATTCATGGCCTAATTCCCTGAATGCTGGTGGTACGAAGAAGCTGAGTGGAGGATGGGGTAGTAATACTGAGATAAGATTTCAGTCGGACATGAAAATCAAGTTGATTCTGTGCCTGCCCCAGGCTCTCCTTACACTGGCAAGTTGGCAGGCTTCGAGCTAAATCATCAGCAGAACTTCCATGTTCATTCTTCCTTGCCAGGCTCTGGGCCTATCGCACGAGAGGGTTCCACAGGCCCGGACTTAACTCCGTGAGCGTACATACGTGTCTTGGATCATTCACTGACTCACTCATTCACACAGGCCCTGGACGGCAGCAATGGTGTGACAGGTAAAGCCACTTCCCCAGCACGGCCACTTTGGAAAGGTTTGCCCCAGTGAGACCTGTCAATGGCAAATCTTGCTCCTATAAATTTTTTTATAATACCACTGCAGTTATATTTTTATAAATAAAACATTAAAAATGTAAGTTTGATAAACTCTTGGGGGCAATCCAACATAAGCAAATTAAAATCCTGTTGTTAGGTAATGAGTAGGGAGGAATCTGTGTCAGCAGAGGGCTTAGGCACACTGATGAATGGGATAAGGGATAGCCTAAAAGAGCTGGGGGCGAGTCTGGGGGTCAGAGGTAACAGCAGAGGAGAGAGCGACCTACAGTTAGCACATGAACTCTAGTCACTTTCAGATCCACAGTCTTGACAGGCAAGGTGCTGGAGACAGGTTCTGATGCTGATTTAGGAATCATTATCCTACTGCGCAACAGTTCCGACAAAGGCACGTCCTTGTGCGGCCCGGACCCCTGCCAGGCAACAGAACACAGCCACCACTTTGGGGAACTAAGGACACTTCATACACAGAACTGTGTGCCTCTGGTCACTTTGAATTTTGCATGTCACTTCAAAGAGAAAAGGAGTACTGCTCAGTACTAGCCAGTGTGACACAGCTAGAAGCCCCACATTCTAACCTGTCTTGATCAAGCTCTGTGATGATGACACGAAATATTCTAAAAGCATCACTACTTAAGGAAGTTTATATCAGTTATGCTTGACACTTAGAACTACTTTAAAATGAATTTTCATTTCTGAATTCCTCAAGATTTTCACCATTTTTGTCTCAAAGGTACTAATGGAGAAATGTTTTTGGTTTTAAAAGCTGTCCTTCAGAACCCAGAGCAAAGCGCATAAAAGCATGTCAGTAAAGATGACTGTCAATCACAGAGCTATCCAAAGTGACATGCTAATCCCAGGCAACACACAAATGCCACACAGGCATGAGACATGCCCGGATTCTCTCTGTCTTTCTGTCGCACCTCTCTTTTGCAGTACCCATCTTGCCCACCTTGTCTACACAGCACCACCATACTTCCTAAGTTCAGGTCTATTTACACAGTAGCCCATCAACGTTCTTAGCAGGGCTTATTTAGTTCCGAAAGCCATGGCCCTGTGTGTGTGTGCTCCTGTGCACAGTGGAGGCGGACATGGACGGCATACCTTCAGCAAAGACTGCTTGTGACTTTCCCTCTTCTTCTCCTCCTCTTTTTTGGCTACAACAGATGCCACGCGTCTTTCTTCTTCCTAGAACAAGAAATGTTTTTAGAGACGGCATCCTGAGGTGTCAGCCCTATTGAATGAGGGGTGTGCTAACAGAGACTGTCCTGGAGGAAGGGCTGCGTTTTCTCTACGCTTCCTTCTCACCTCCTAATTCTAAGAAGTGTGTGCTCCAAGTCTACATCTGACTCTGTAGGTGAGCTAAAGCTAGTGGATTACCACAAGAAAGAAAACAAGATTGTCCGATTTTTCATTATAAAAGTTTTCCCTGTAATTTTGTCAATTCTACTTCAATAAAGATGGAAAAAAATTAACTTGTGAAATGAATTTAGGACACATCAAAGATCATTCACCATGATCAAGCTGGCTTTATTCCAGAGATTCAGGGAGGACTCAATATATAAAAGTCAATAAATACTATATATTGTATAAATGGAGTGAAGGACAGAAATCACATGCTCACTCAACTTGACAGTTGCAGAAAAGGCTTTTGAAAAAATCCAACATCCCTTCATGATAAAAGTCTTGAAGAAACTCAGAATAGAAGGACAGCATCTCAACATGATAAAGACTATAAACATGGGCTGGAGAGATGACTCAGCAGTTAAGAGCTTTGGCTGTTCTTCCAGAGGACCAGGGTTCAATTCCCAGCACCCACATGGCAGCTAACAATTGTCTGTAACTCCATTTCCAGGGGATCCAACACCCTCACACAGACATAAATGCAGACAAAACCCCAATGCACATGAAATAAAAATAAATGTAAAAAAGACTATAAATCACAGCGTACAGTCAATATTATAGTTAGTGGAGAACAGCCTAAAAGCATTCCTACTAAAACGAGGAACAAGACATAGGTGTCCACTTTCTCCAGCCTCGGTCAATATAGACTGGAAGTCTAAGCTAGAGTGGTAAGATAAGAGAAGCAAACAACAAGGATGCCGACAGGAAAGGGAGAAGTCAGAGCATCTCTATTTGCAGACGATACGACTCCATACTTAGGAGATCCTAACAACTCCACCAGGAAACTCCTAGAACTGAGGAATAAATACCTTTAGCAAAACGACAGGCTGAAAAAATTAACACAAAACCAACAGCCTTTCTATCTGCCAATGACAAATATAGTGATAAAGAAACCAGGGAAACATTTACACTAGCCTTAAAAAAATACACACTGGAATAAACCTAGCTAAGGATATGAATGACCTCTATACTGACTACTAAGAAACACCAAAGAAAGAAATCGAGGAATGTACTAAGAGATGGAAAGACCCCCACCCCACCCCCGTGCTCATGGATCAGAATTAGTATTATGAAAATGGCCATTCTACCAAAATGAATCTACAGATTTAACGCAATTCCAATCAAAATTCCAGGACCATTCTTCACAGAAATGGAAAAATAATCTTAAAATTCAATAGATAAGCAAAAAAGACGGAATATTAGCCAAAAACATGTCTGAACAAAAAGAATATTGCAGGAGGGATCACCACACCTGACTCTAAGTCATACCAGAGCCAGAGACTAAAACAGCATGGTACTAACCAAACCCCAGGGAACAGCAAAGGAAAGGGAGGGAGGGAGAGGGGGGAGAAAGGGAGGGAGGGAGGGAAAAAAAGGAGGAAGGGAGGGGAGGAAGGAGGGGAAAGAGGGAGGGAGGGAGGGAGGGAAAAGAAACAAGAAGAAACAAAAAACAAATGCGTTGAAAGGCATTAGCTTGTAGTGAATCAGTGACAAAAATCAGGCCAGAGACTGTCTGGCTTGAAACGTAACTTGTAATATTGTTGCTTCCTAATAAAGATTTATTTAATTTACTTTTCTAATTCTAGAAGTTTAGAACCTAGCAGTGTTTTGTCATGTAATGTAGTTTTTTTTTTTTTTTTTTTTTGGTTTTTCGAGACAGGGTTTCTCTGTGTAGCTTTGCGCCTTTCCTGGATCTCGCTCTGTAGACCAGTCTGGCCTCGAACTCACAGAGATCCACCTGGCTCTGCCTCCCGCCTCCCGAGTGCTGGGATTAAAGGCGCGCGCCACCACCGCCCGGCTGTAATGTAGTTCTTTTAAAGGGAACGGAAATTCAACATATTTTTTGGTAAATTTAAAGTGCTTTTTTTTTAACTATATGGAAAATAATTCCTAATTAAAACTAAGCATAAGTAAAAAGGGGAAATTAAGTAAAACCTTTAGAACTTTGCTCCCTAGCTTCACAAAATAGCTGGTTTAGTAATTATGCGAAATTGGTTGATTTGCTGGGTGCTAATGTGCTCCTCAGTTAGAGATAGTCTAAGTGAAAATATCACCTATATTTCCAGAACAATAAAAAATACTACCCTGTGATTCTTAAGGACTGTGCAGCATTGCAGTTGCAGACACAGCTGCTGTCCACACATCTGCTGAGGTGGCCGCTCAGCTGCCTTGCCCATTAACCTTAGAATGCACCCACTTCAGCTCGCACTGGGGCCACGGGTGAGGCCACAGACTCTGAACCATCCTCTGCAGTTTCTGAAGGAGCTGACGGACACTGTGCCCCAGAGGCCTCATCTAGAAGATCAAACTAGAAACATCAGTCCTTCCAAGGGCCAGATGCAAACGCTACGGGAAGCTGCGTGGATCACGTAGGGCACATACTTCAGAGATGATCTCATCTGATTTCCAGAGAAAATGAGCAGCTATTAAAGGCAGTAGGACTTTAAAAGGAATTCTAAACCTTGGAAAACTGGATTTACACCAAATCCATTTAAATAAACACCGAGTGTTGTAAGGATATGCATATATGTATATATTGTATATATGCATGTGTATAATGCATTTGATGACTATATTTAATGCACATAATTATCAAATAGCTGACTTTACAAATAAAATCCTGAATCTCTAATTGTGAAGATGGGCCATGAATCTGTTGGCAAGAAGGCAAAGAGAACCAGGGAGCAGCTCTGGCTCCTCTAAAAGACCATTTCAGACTCTGGGATGGAAGCCACATCCATCTTTCATGTAGCTAACAAGGGGATCTATCTGAACCAAGAGATTTAGATGTTTTTCTTGACTTTAGTTTGCCCAGAGAGACCCAATATGAAAACAATGTCAAGTTAATTGACAGTGCCCAATGACCTCGATCACACTTCCTTCAGGTCACCAAGTTCTAAAACAATTGCAGACTATCTGAGAAGTCCCCAGTGACGGCAGTTCATGATTTGGGATTTACTTCACTCCAATGTATTTTTAACAACACACTTTAAAACATACACCTAGAGCCACTGTTTGCCTTCAGTACATAAACACTAAAGCACTTATGATCACAGGCACTGTATTGTTCATCCAGGATTATTAGACAGAGAAAAGCAGTTTTGGGGTTTTTTTTCAGAGTCTTAAAGTTAAAACTAGGAGCCAAGTTACCCATCTTCAATTGCTCTACTAATATGTCAAGGCCTGGGCTGAGGAGATGGCTCAGTCAGGAAAGTGTGTGAGGTGTGCCTGTGCCTGCAGCCCAACACTGGGGAAGCAGAGATGGGAGGATCTCTGGGTCTGTTGGAATCAGTGAGTTCTGGTTCAGTGAGAGACCCTGCCTCAAAAAATAAGATGGAGAGAGACAGAGGAATATACCACTGTCAACTACAGGTCTCCACATGCATATACATCTACATGTGCACATGTACTCACACAAACATGCACATACAAAAACACATTAAGAACACAAAAATTGTGTTAAAGAAGTTTATTTCTTCACCATGCACAAGAACACTGCAAATGTTTTTGGTGTAGGGGTTAGAGATTCCTGGCAGCTGTTATTTGAGGGCATCTTACGCTCAGTGCATGCTTCTATAATGACCAGTACATGGGGAAAAGCATAAAGAATCATGAACACGCTGGTTTCCAAAGGTCTCTCTGGAAATGACACACATTAGTGATGCATTTCTGTAGCCAAAGCAACTTACAGAATGACATGAACTTCAGAGGCCTAGAGAAAGCCTTTTGCACACACCACAGAAGGAGAACCCAGGTTTCAGTGGCATTAGTAATGTCAGACCTTGTAATGTCTTCCATTTCTTTTGAGATCAAAGTTTACATTGAACAAACTAACTGTGAGCTTGAGGTGAACAGTTTGATAAAATTTCTCCTTAGAAGTGTGACTGCACCTGCCTCCCCACAGCATTCTCTTAGAAATAGAGAAGAAAATTCTATTCTTTTAAAGTATTTTACTTGTATTGTTTGTGTATGTGTGTTGTTTGTATGAGTGTCCACCATCTATGTGTGGGTGTCCTTGGAGCTCCGAAGCTGGGGTTACAGACAGTTATGGACTCTAGATGGGGGTTCTGGGAACCAAACTCTGCCTCCCCACGTTTTCTCTGTAATGGATTTTGTTCTACCTCCTCAGAATGTGTCCACTCTTTGCCTCTGTTCAGGTGTGAGAGTTGTGACACTCACGGCAAAGTCTTTCTTCTGCCTTCTCTGCTCAATCCAGGCCCCCTGGAAACGCTACAGACGGCTGCTCCCTGCCTAAAGCTGCAGCTCAGAGCTGGTGAATGCTCAGTGGGCAGTGCTTACCGTGCACACATAAAGACCAGAGTTCAGGCCCCCAGCACCCATGTGAATGCCAGGTGGGCACGGCAGACCCCATACAGTTCCAGCATTCTGCACTCCAGAGAAGGACAGGGTACCCTGGAGAAGCTGGCTACTCAGACTAGCCAAATCAGTGAGCTCCAGGTTCAATAATAAACAGAAATAAAACAGACGGTGATTGTGGCAGAGCAACTCTGGCCTCCACTTGCACACGCATGTATACCCATACATATGCAAACATGCATACATATATACACACACCACATATATAAATACCCTAAAAGTAATAGTTCAGAAGTAATTTGACCATTGAAGGGAAAGAGAGAGAGATTATCTCCATTTCTTGATTTCTTTGTTTCTACAAAAGAATATAGTGTGAAGCCAGGTTAGCCCTCATTCATCATTCACCCAAGTTGGTGCAGGTTCTTCCATGCGCGTGGCTCAATCTGCTCACCACTCCCCACACTTGTGTGGGAGAGAGACCCTTCAGTCTGCTGTGCTGTGAGTAAACACTCCTGCACTTGTTCTAGGGATGCTTAAGTCTGCTGCTGCTGACGTGAAGTCAAACATTGTCTCAACTTAGCTAATATTTTACCTTCTTAAATTCTTTTCTTTTGCTAGACAAAAGGTGATCAAACTTTTTCTGTAAAAGACACAGACCTGGGCCAGGTGTGGTGGTGCACATCTAACCCAGCACCTGGGAGGCGGAGCTCTATGAACTGGAGGCCAGTCTGGTCTGCACAGAGTTTTCCAGGCCATCCAGGGATACATAGTAAGACCTTGTCTCAAAACAACAATAAAACAAAATAAAAAAAACAAATAAAAAAATAAAAGGCAAAGTCTTGAAAAGATGGTTCAGTGGTTAAGAACACAGGCTATTCTTCCAGAGGTCCTGGGTTTAATTCCCAGTACTCACACAGCAGCTCATACCTACCCCCAGGGGATCCAACATCTTCTTCTGGCCTCTATGGGTACCAGGCATGCATGTGGTACAAAGATATGCATGCAGGCAAAACACTCACACACATAAAATAAACAAATAAATAAATTTTAAAATAAAACAATAAACATACACGCATGCACTCACATGCACACACATGTAATTCGAAACAAACAAAATCTTAACAACTAGAAATTTAAAAAGGCAAGATGCCAAATACTTTAGGCTTTGTGTGCTGGATATGATTTTGATCTCAAGTATCTTTTTGATCAGGTATACTTTATGTATGTATGACTGATGTATGTATGTTTTGTTGCATGTTTATGCTGTTTTGTTAGATCATAAAGACTGAATCAAGGACAATTTCAGATTGTTCTTTTTTTTTTTAAGCTATATCTTAAAACTATTATAAACTATTGTTCACTTGAGAGCCATATGAAGACAGAAGTGGATGGATTTGCCTGTAGGATGTTGTTTATAAAGCTGCTTGGGCAGTGAGCTACTTCTGGATCCTGACTGGATCAACCTATATATCATCACCTCTAAGCTCCCAGCTTCTATCACCCATATCACAGGAACATCAATGTTCTCTCATCTAGACATTAACAAGAATGTTCAATAGAACAGGCTGGAGGAAAACTCTCGGCATGCCCGTGGCGATTTCTCAGAGGCTGGCATCCATCAGTTCCTGTGTTCTGTGGGGATCTGTGAATCGAGAACCTGCAGGCACAGCTTAGCTCAAAATGGCAGCAACAAACTTTGCCAAAGTTTTGCTCAAATACCAAAGGTATGGTCTATACCAACCTCCGAGATGGACTACTTACTAGTAATGCACCTGGTTTGATCATTGTTACACATGCACACTGTAACTATGTCCCACAAACATGGACAGGTATCATGTCTACTAAAAATATTTCAAAACGAGAATTCTTTTTGCCTGACAGGAGAGATGCTCAGTGAACTGATGGTGCCTCCTAGTGAGCATGGCCTGCAAGACTCAGGTACTAGTTTTCTCAGCCGACATCAAGCTGTCACAACTGCGGATTTTAAATTCTTTCCTTCTGTGATAAGAAGACAGGCTAGCTAGCCTCGCCTTTCAGCTGCTATACTGTTCTGCACCCCCAGGCCAGAGTATAACCTTAGTATGTATGTATGTATGTATGTATGTATGTATGTATGTATGTATGCATGTATGATGTATGTGTGTATGCATGTGTTATGCATGTATTGGGGGTGTATAGATCATGACAAGAACGTGGAGATCAGAGGACAATTTGCAGGAGTTGGTCCTCTCCTTCCATGCTGGTCCTAAGGATCAAACGGAAGTTGGCAAGCTTGGTGGCCAGCACCTTTACCCACTGAGCCATCTTACTAGTCCCTGGTGTGACTTAATTAGTCCAACAAATGATTCAGTGTTCTAGATCGGGGCTTGACAAACTCCAGGCCACACATAAAAGGCCAGACTGCCACACGATTTGTAAGTAAGCTTCACTGAGCAGAGCTGTGCTCCTTCATTTGCATATTCTCACATCTGCTTTCACACTGCAAGAGCTGAGCAGGTCAGCAGACGATCTACCCCCCAAAGCTGCAAGTTCTTCCTCTCAGGTCCTTTGTGGATGAACTTCGTTAATGTCAGCACTAGGTAGGCCCGGACCCAAACCTATCCCCCTTTATCTTATGAACCTTCAGTCTACTCTTGCTAAACCACAACCTGTTCTTCCTAGGAGCGATAACTAAGAATTGAGAACAGCAGTGGGTAACATCACCTTGTCTTTTGCTAGTCGTCTGGACCAGATGCCAACATCCTCATGCCCTGGAATAATGACCTCCATTTAATTCTTCAGGCTGATGCCCAGATGGACAGCATTGTTTTTAGCATTATTCTTTGACAACTTCACACGTGTATATAACGTGTTTTGGTCGTTTTCACCCTCATCGCTGTCTCTTGCCCCCTCCCACTCCTGCTGAACCTCTTCTTCTCCACAAGCCCCCTCCTACTTCCATCTTTGGGGGAGGGTTATTCATGTGTGTGTGTTCCAGGAGCTTTAATTAAAGTCATTAGCAGGAGCTTAGCTTAAGAGGTTTTTGTTTGTTTTGTTTTGTTTTTTTAGAGTGTGGACAAACACCCCCCAGTGGCTCTAACACCCACTGAAGAAAATGACATCTCCCTGAGTGAGCATTAAAACTGCCAATACATCTCAGGAAGGGGTGGGGCCTAAAGAGCTCCTCCCCCACACATGATGGAATGTTGACAGGCCCTATCTTGTTGGACAGTATTTTTAAGAGGTAAACCATTTTACCTAAGTTTAAGGCTTCAGGAGCTCCTGTTATTAAGCACAGGACAAAAACACTCTAAGCCTGCTTAGACATTTTTGCCTGCAGCTATCTTTCCCACAAACACCCAATGATTAGCTAAAATCAACTGCTGCTATCCACTGCCACATTCCCTTAGTCCCCTCTGCAGTGTGCACATCACCCCTCTGCAGTGTGCACATCACCCCTCTGCAGCGTGCACATCACCCCTCTGCACTGTGCACATCACCCCTCTGCACTGTGCACATCACCCCTCTGCACTGTGCACATCACCCCTCTGCACTGCCATCCCCTCTGCACGTGCACATCACCCCTCTGCACTGTGCACATCACCCCCTGCCCCCCCCCCCCCCCCCCCCCCCCCCCCCTGCACCATGCCCCCTGCACTGTGCACATCACCCCTCTGCACTTTGCATGCCATGCCCCCTGCACTGTGCACATCACCCCTCTGCACTTTGCATGCCACCCCCTGCACTGTGCACATCACCCCTCTGCACTTTGCATGCCACCCCCCTGCACTGTGCACACCTTTACTCTCTGCTTAGACATCATCATTCACTGCTACTCTTCAAGTCCTGCGTTAAATGTTTTCTCCTTTGAAATTTTTCTTATTTCTCTGGTAAAATTGGAAGTTACTTTGCTCTCTTGTGCCATTTTGCCTCAAGAGTCTATGAGTATGTAAGTATGTGGGTATGCATGCAAAGCAGACAGATAGATTAGACAGAGAGCATGCTGTGTTTTCTAACTAGACTGCCACTGTGTGTTGTGGTATGGCTGCACACCTACCTCTGTTGTAGACTATAAAGAACTGTGACTCTGATCTTGTCATCTCTGATGTCTCATAAACACCCTACTACAGAAATCTCTGGCTTAATGGTGTATAAAGGGAATATGAAGAATATTTTCACAGTCCTTCTTGGTCAAAAGAAATACATAACAATTCCCTTTACTAAGTAGTTAGGTCCAAACAACTGAACTGGCATTCACATTCTAACAAAGTAAATACCGCGTTCATGTTCTAACTAAGTAGCCATTTGAAAAAGCATTCTGTGCAAACTGAAAGAAAGATAAATATTTTATACCATCAGTAAATACATAATCAGTTACCAATGATGTAGCCAAATTTCTAAGCAGTCTTATTAAATAAAAAACATGGAGTCAAATATAGGAGTGAAATTAAGTCTTAGAGATCAGGGAAATAGTAAGAGGCACCAACCAACCTTACCTCAAAACCCATGCATCTGGGACCCCAGTTCCCTAAGCCACACTCGGGGAACCAGGGAGGTTCACAGAAGGCCACACTCGGGGAACCAGGGAGGACACAGAAGGCCACACTGGGGGAGAGGGAGGACACAGAAGGCCACACTCGGGGAGAGGGAGGACACAGAAGGCCACACTCGGGGAACCAGGGAGGACACAGAAGGCCACACTCGGGGAACCAGGGAGGACACAGAAGGCCACACTCGGGGAACCAGGGAGGACACAGAAGGCCACACTCGGGGAACCAGGGAGAGACACAGAAGGCCACACTCGGGGAACCAGGGAGGACACAGAAGGCCACACTCAGGGAGAGGGAGGCACACAGAAAGGCGCTCACCGTGATTCTCTTCATGTCTAGCTGGCGCAGCTGCATCATATTCTGAAGGACCGTGTGTTTGTACCATGACTCTTGCGCTATTGGATTGCCATCAAAGGTGATGTCTGAGAGAGAAGTTGAGTCAGCAAGGCAGGAAACACTGTCGAAGCTGCAGGAGAGAGGCCACTGCATTATTCTGAGGCTTTTCAAACAATAGCTCCAGTTTCTAAAATAAGATTTTGTTTAGTTCTTTAAACTATTTTATTTTTTTATTATTTTGTATGTACACATTTGTTTCCATGAGGGTGTCAGATATCTTGGAACTGGAGTTACAGGCAGCTGTGAGCTGCCCTGTGGGTGCTGGGAATTGAACCCGGGTCCTCTGGAAGAGGAGCCATTGCTCTTAACCCCTGCACCATCCCTCCAGGCCTTGTTTGGTTTTTTGAGACTGTCTTGCTATGTAACCCTGGCTGGCCTAGAACTTACATACTAGGTAGACTGGGCTAGCCTCGGGCTTACAATATAATCCTCAGCCTCTAAGAACTGAGATGACAGACAGGTGGTATCATGCACAGCACATTAGGGACCTTTGAAAGAATAATTTAGATCTGCAGAAGAATTGAGATGGCGTACAGAGTTTCCATACGCTTCATTGCCCAGAGTCTCTCCACACTGTTAAACACATGTGTGAGTACATATGGATATACAGGTTAGCACTCCCTTGGTTTCTGGCACTACATTACTTATTCTCTGAACTCACACATTCCTTGCCCATTCCTGAAAGCAGCTACTTCTCAGCACAGTAGTTCCTTGTATTAGAGACCAGAATCAGCAACCAAGGCCTGGGAGGGAAGTGTACTTTCTAGCTATTGGGACACCACTTCTTTTAGGCCTCTCAGATGGGAGAGGAAGTGTGTGTGTACACTGTCCTGTGTGTATGCATATACACATGCCTTAACATGTCTCCATACAGCCAGCTGTGTTTATATTAACTAACACAAGTTCATATTGATGTCTCCAAATCTCATCTATTAGCCAAGCTTCCTCCCCTCCCTGTCTGGAAACCCCTACTCCAGCTGAGAGGAACCTGACTCATAGCATCAACTACCCATTTTCTGGAATTTCCTATTCCAGTTTATGTGTATAAAGGCACTAGAATTTTTTAAAACTGCACCCAGAACACCATTTTCTTGATCAAATGACCAATGTTATGTAGGTCACCATGCCCCTCCGCACCCCAGGATTAGCTCATACATTGCAATACAGTCAGAACTTCTCAGAGTCAGAGCCTGCATCCCTTCCTGGGATTTCCATGTCCCTTGATGATTTTTCCAATGTTGTACACCTTGAGGTTCATTCTCGAGGGCTTTGACATTTCATGACTTGTAACACATGCACAGTGGTATGTGTTTACTACTAAAGTACCGTGTGGAATAATTTCCATGGTCTTAAGAAACTCCTCTCTGCTTTCCCCTGTCCCCCAAATTCCTAAAAAGCACTGATCTTTTTATTCTCAGGATTCTGCAATTTCCAGAATGGTGGATGGCTGGAATCATGTACTACAACATACTCTTAGGGAAGGACTTCTTTCATTTCGCAATACACGTTTAACAGGCTTCCACCCATGTCTTCTCTTCATAGTGCATTTCTTTCTTTTTTTTTTTTTTTTTTTTTTTTTTTTTTTGGTTTTTCGAGACAGGGTTTCTCTGTGTAGCTTTGCGCCTTTCCTGGGACTCACTTGATAGCCCAGGCTGGCCTCGAACTCACAGAGATCCGCCTGGCTCTGCCTCCCGAGTGCTGGATTAAAGGCATGCGCCACCACCGCCCGGCCATAGTGCATTTCTTTTCATAACTGAGTAATATTCTGTTGTATGAGAGTACCGCTTTCTTTATCAACTACAGAGCACACCCTGGCTGATGGTAAGTGAAGCCGCTGTGCATCCCTGCCCACAGCTCTCTGTGGACATCTTAACCTCAGCTGGATACATAACAAGCGTACTTCTGCCGGCTCACATGGAAGGCTGGTTACTTGGCTGTGGGAGAAGCTTATCTAGGGCTCTCAGCTCCTGTCTCCGCCAGCATCTGGTGTTCATGGGTGTCTCTGGATGCTAACGGCTCCATCAGGTGAACAGTGGCAGGGCCTTGTTTACTCGCAGATTCCTACTGCAGGTGACTTGAGCATCTCACATCACACTCGCAGTGCGGCATCTTCCTGGAGTTTGCAGAGCCTTTGCTCATTTTAAGTGGATTATTTGTCTCCTTATTGTTGAGTTTTACAAGGTTTATTAAAATACATTATAATGTCAGGCAGTGGTGGCACACACCTTTAATCCCAGCACTTGGGAGGCAGAGGCAGGTGGATCTCTGAGGTCAAGGCCAGAGAGAGTTCCAGGAGAGCCAGGCCTACACAGAGAAACCCTGTCGAGAAAAACAAACAAATAAAAATGTATATTTATTATGTAGTGTGTGCATGGATGTGCAGACGCCACGGCACTTGTGTGGAGGTCAGAGGAAAACGTGGGAGCTGGTTCTCCCCTGCCACCATGTGGGTCCCGTGGGTCATCTCAGGCCCTTGGTTATGGACTGGATGTCTTTACCTGCAAACCAATTTCCTGGCCTCTTCATTCCCTTAACAGTGCCTTTCACAGAGCAGGGGGTTAATTCTAATGATATATAACTTGGTAATTTTTTCTCTTTCTTTCTTTCTTTCTTTCTTTCTTTCTTTCTTTCTTTCTTTCTTTCTTTCTTTCTTTTTCTTTCCTTTTTCCTTTCCTTTCCTTTTTTTTTCTGATCCTATTTTGGTTTCTGAAGGCTGTCAGGGTTTTCTTCTATAATTTACTTTTAAGAGTTTTACATTTAGGCTAACAACCCATTCTGAGTTAATTTAATGAAAGGTCGGAACTCACATTTTCCCACATTGATGAACTGTTTTTTTGCTGCAGACCCTGACTGTATCTCCGTGGGTATTTCCAAGTCTGTACATGGTCCCACTAATGGACAACATGTCTATTCTTTTACCTCTGACCTGCTGTTAAGTGCTGTGGCTTCAGAGGAGGTCTCCGTAATGCAGCTTTAAAATGATTCTAAACATGTCACAGTTCACTCTGCAAATGTCACTGACAAGAACATGTAATATCCCTTCCCATGAAAATGTGACATTGTACCTAACCAGGTCACAGGTGAATGACTGTCTTCAACTACTAGACTCCAAAATACACATCAGCCCCCCTCCCCACAGACATACTGAAGTCCTAGCCTCTGGCTCGGCTGCTTCTGTTAGCTGTAAACTGCTCTCCCAAGTGCCACTTGTGAGTGCCAGGGAGGCTATGTGCCATCATGGATCTTGTCTGTGCTGGCCAAACCACCGCCATGAGGACATGCCGTGGAAAAATACTCCTCAGCTTAATTGATTGGACTTTATGTCTACAAAGGTTTTCTTCCTTTCTACTCCGGCACCTAGACTGTAACAACTGGGTTCTAAGGGACATAAAACTTCCTGTGTGGTCACTATGCCTCATCTGTCAAGCTCATTCCTTCTTCCCTTGTCAAGTGCGGTGAGTGAAAGCAGAGAAGCATCGCCTCCCCCAGAGACAGTAAACTGTGTGGTTAATGAAATCACAGTTTCAGGGGCAACTCTGCTCAACTGTACCAAACAGTCCTCACAGGCTGGTGTAACTCTTCAAGTTCTGTCCTCCAGTGTTATGCCAGGACTCTGGGTATTGGCCCTTACACACGAGATGTAGAAATCATCTTTGGTATCTAGAAAACCACACACTGAGATTTTGATTTTTGAAGATGGGAATAATCACTTTATACATACCACTCTGAAAAACCCGGGAAACTCATTCACACCAGAGTTCAGCAACAAACACGCTGAAGAATGAATAATTTTTCAGGATTTATGTTGAAAATTACCCCTCAATGAGGAAAAGAAGACACCCAATAGTGTGCTACAAAAACAATCATGTGACAGGTACAGAAGACTTCCCTCATTTGTTGTCATATTCAGACAATTCCTCATGTTTTGATCAGATTCAAAGAAAAACATCCTGATGTGATTACACCTCAGAGCTGATCTTTACTGAGCTATAAGATGAGTTCACGATCTGAATGTGTGTCAAGGCATTTGAGAAACATCACGATAATTACAGGAAGGCACTTTAAACAGGGGGAAATGGAAGTCTGCAAATTTAAATCTAATAATGGCTTTAAGTGTAAGTAGATTTGAATAAAGAGCTGACACTCCACACCGATGCTCTTCCCCAAAACCAGTGAGTGAGAATAGAAACTAACAGGAACCATCAGGGGATTTTAGAAATGAAGTGGGTAGGGGAGAGGGCTGAGAGCTGGGGAGTGGGTAATGGAGTTGGGGATGGTGGTGGTCATGTGACCAGAACTGTAGTTCAGAAAAATCACAATTCAGTAACACTGCGTAGTGAATACAGGAAAGAAAAGGGTTCAGAATGGAAAGCTAGTTTTAAGTTTGATTGCAGTAGGAGGTGAAAAGTTGTTAGAGGCTAACAGAGTAAAAACTATGGTGACCTTCCTGGGAGTAAGGAGCAGAGGGTCTATGGAAGGCTGGACTGTGAAAAGGAGTCTGTAATCACTTGGCTGTGATAGAGAATGCTGAATAATATCTAGGCTTCTCTCTCAAGTGACTGACCACAGTTGTGGTTACAGGGTACAGAAGCTGTCAAAATTCATTAGACTATGCTTCAAATGAGTGTATTTACTACATGTAACAACTTATTTTCCAAAAAGATGACTCAGAAAAATTTGAGGCTACTTTGTAAGAAACACATAATTGTAGGACTGGATGAAACAATAGGAGAAAGTCTAATTGTTCCAAAGAACTTCCTGCTATAAAAAAAAAATGATAAATGGATTTTCCCATCCTAGTCTTAGAATTCCTTAAAAGCTCATATACTATTCAAGAATTATTCTAACTTGATGCATATTATTAATCAGATAGATACACTGAAAGAAAAGCAAACAGTATGCCCAGAATCAAAGACAAGTGGAATGCCTTTATCACATGACAGGTGGGTTCTACTGTATTCTTATTTACTATCTACAACTGGACTACAGAACCTAAGATTTGTTTCTTATTGCTGTGTATAATTTTGAAGTAACACTAGCATCAAAACTAAGGATGCAAGAAAATGTCAGCTCACAAAGAATCTCAATTACACTTACCGGAAGTCTTCCCAGCCCCACCTCTCCAGGACACCTTTGAGGTTGGTCTAATGATCATCAGTTGAAAGAATGGGTGGTGCCACACACAAAACTAAATGCTATCTTCAACAAAGACAAGTATAAAATGAGTGTGTGTGTAGAGTGGGAAGCTGTACACCCAGGGAATATGGTCACTCTGCCACACTTCAGAAATCTGAGGGGTGGGGAGAGCCAGCAGATCCACATCTGCAACTCAAACCCAACCAGAAAGACTCCAGGAAGGGGAGCGACTGTAATTCTAGACAGATACTGTCCTCAATGTCAGCTCCAGCACTGCACCCAACACTCACATACACACTCACATACACCCTCTCTCACACACTCACCTTCACAACCAAGCACATCCCCACTCACACACACATTCTCACACATACTCATACTCAGATACACACACATTCATACAACAAACGTGAAATCACTAGAAAGATCCATAAAATATGTAGAATTATTAGAGCCTAAAATATATTTAAAGAAAATAAACATTACAAGAATATGTATTGATGGTACAGTGATGAACTTAAAAGATGAATAAATTATTCAAAAAATTTAAAATGAATTCATGATCTGCTCAAAAACATCAAGAAAGAAGAAAGAATTGGGAGAGGAGGGGGAGGAAAAGGAGAGGAGAGGAGGGGAAATAGAGGGAAAGGAGGAGGGGAGGAGAGGGAAGGGAGGAGGGGAGGAGAGGGAAGGGAGGAGGGGAGCAGAGGGAGGGAGGAGGGGAGGAGAGGGAAGGGAGGAGGGGAGCAGAGGAGAGGCAGGAACACAGGGAGGTAAACCAACCAACCCAAGTCAAAATAACAGAAATGAGGATTTGCTGACCCCTGTGACCTTGAGCTTTGGTTTGCAGGATCTTCGATGCTGTGGGTTGTAAACAGATCTTAGGAACCACACAAATTAGAAAATCTAACCTGACATCGATTCATAAATCCAGGTCCTCAAACAGGGATAAAATAATGATGGGTGTCCCCACCTGCTCCCCTGGAGGCACGCCCATCTCCACACTTGGCTCAGTAGGAAGGGAGCGAAGTCTTTCCTTATGGATTTCAAATACAAATAATAATTTGAAGCACAGGTCTGAATTGAACAGGTCTAAAACACTCCAAGAGAGAAGCTTTTTCTTCAAACATCCAAGTCTGCTTATACTATAGGGCTATAGGTCTCTGACAACAGATTAGATTCAAGGACCCCAAGATTAGATATTCAGGGGCAGTCACAGATACCCACAGCAACCAAACAGCTCCATCTTGTAAAGAAATTCAGCTACCTGAAGACCTGTAAAAAACAGGTGGTATAGTCAAACTGGCCAAGACTTCAAATAATTGGACTATCAAGATCCATAGTCTTAAACCCTGGAACAGGGCCTGGAGAGACGGTTCGGGCGTTTAGAATATGTGCTGCTCTTAGGGAGGACAGTGGTCCAATTTCGAGCACGTACACTGGAAAGTTCACAACTGTCTGTAATTCCAGCTCCAGATGATTCTACTCCCTCTTATAGACACTATGGGTGTGTGCGTGTGCACACACACACACACAAATTTTTAAGACACCTATAATATGTTTTAAGACTTAAAAGCAGCCTTGAAAATATGAGCAAAATAAAAAATAAAAAAATCAAAGAATAAATAAAGGGATCAAGTCTGTGTCCTGTTTTCTTTTATCAACTAGTCTTTGCAGAAATAAAAGCCACAGAAAATCTATCTTTACCGAAGAATTATAGTTAAGAACAGAAGGAGGAAGAACAGGTTGGGAATTAATTTGAATCCTGAACAAAATGATGGAAGCAGACAGCAGCAATCAATGATTGGCACCTCGCTGAAAAGGAGATGGGATGCTTTATTAAAAATGAAATAAGCTAGTAAAAGCCAAGCCCAACGATCCATTTTTGTTTTTTATTTCTTTTTTTAAGATTTATTTATTTATTATGTATACAGCATGTATGACTGACATGCCAGAAGAGGGCACCAGATCTCATTACAGATGGTTGTGAGCTACCATGTGGTTGCTGGGAGTTGAACTCAGGACCTCTGGAAGAGCAGACAGTGCTCTTAACCTCTGAGCCATCTCTCTAGTCCCCAACAATCAGTTTTAACATAGTAAACAAGCTGTCAAAAGATAATAGGAGCCAGCTCAGGTCACAGAAAATCTAGGTACCAACTTTTATTTGGGTATCAGTTTATAACAATTATTATTAAAAGACTGTAATACCTGTTCTGTTCCTAGATGCGCATATATATATATATATATATATATATATATATATATATATATATATACACACACACACACACACATACACACATACATATATATGCATGCAAAGGGAGCTCTAACTCCCAGGGGTTAGAGGTCTGACTCTCTTGAGTCAACACACATGTATTTGAGCAGTTAGTTCACATCTGTAAAAGACAGAAATCCACATCAGTGCCTTAGTGACAGGATGGAGTACAGTGGGTGAGGAAAACAGGCTTTCCCAACTCTCCCAAGAGCACAGTGAAGGGAAGTGGTACCTGAGCAGAGACATTTGTGTGCCCATGCTTAGCATGCCAATCGTGATTGGAGAATAGATGAGGAGGAAGCAGGCATCTTTCGTATCTAGGTCAGGCGGACAGATGGCTTTGTGAGGTGAAGGAGACTAGAAGTAGAACACATGGAGGGGGGCATGACACACACACCTGCACCCCCCACACACACACACACGGGTGAGGTGAAGCCAGAGTGCTGGTGAATAGAAGGTTCTGTTATCAATGTGTGCAAAAAAAAAAAAAAAATGAAGCTCAGACGAATATCTACTGTTATCAGAATTCTTCTCTAACTGCTAGCAGAATGGTTCCCTGCAGTAAAGCCTTCCACACGCTGACTCCACCCCTTAGGTCCAGGACGGAGCGCTCTGTGCCGCCCCTATATCCTTGGCCAGGGTGACTGCTTCCAACTGGTACCTGACCTAATTAAGGCCACTGCAAACCCTCTGCACAAGCCCTCCCAAATGTGCACTTGAGTCACCAGGATCTCCAGAGAATGGCACTGGGATCCAGGAGGTCTAGGAGGGGGCTTGGCAATCTGCGCTTCTAATAAGCTTCCCAGTGGGGTGAATGCTGATGGTCCAGAGACCTTGAACATTCGACTCCTCAGAAACTTCCTGCAAGGATGGGCTGCTCTTCCCGCAGAGCCATGGAGGGACAGACAGGTACACAGGGTGCCGGTTTGCCTACAACCTACAGCATTCATGGCTGCCACTCGGGGTTCGATGTGTTCTTTGTGACTTGTTCACACAGGAAACAAAAGCCATACATTCAATCTCTGCCACTCTCAACAATGTATCATTGGTCTTTTGTGAAAAGAAATGTCTATCAACAACCAGCTGGGAAAACACCGAGTTCTTTAAGGAAAGAGGTGAGGCAGAGACTGTACTGAGCTGGGAAAGGATGCAGCGAACAGAGGGCACCTGGCTACAGCACCGGACAAAGGTGAACTTCCTCTGTTTCCCTAAGATCTCCCTGACTCACCCGCTATGACACACTGGGGTAACACTCAAGACCCCTGTGCTCACTTAGAAGAACAAAAGGCCAACGCCCTGATGTGTAAAACAGCAAGACTCCCCAAGTCACAGCAGAGCGATCCTGCCCTTCTAGCAGATACATTCAGTGTTTCCCACGAAATCTTATTGGATATTGAAAATGACAGTCTCTGCCTTGAAGGTCTACGGTAGACACTGCCATTTCATTTTTAAGTCATTAAATGAGAAGTTTTATGAAAAAAGGATCCGAATCCACATTTGTCAAAAGCATGGATGCAATCAGTCAACAGGCACATAAAAATGATAATGAAATTCCAACTGAAACCACAATGAGTCACTAGCTCATGTTTGTTAGAATGAGATACTAGCTCATATCAAACACAGGGAGTGGGTGCTGGCCAGGACATGGGGTACTGTGGCTTGATTCAAGTGATCCCCACAGGTTTGTGTTCTGAATACTTGCTGCCCACCCAGTGGTGCTATTTTAGGAGGCTTCCGAAGATTAGGCCCAGCTGGCCCAGCAGGTCCCTAAGGGCATGCTTTCCAAGATTATACTGTCCCTGGTTCTAGCCTTGCTCTCTGCTTCCTGGTCGTCTACAACATGAAGCGCCTCAGCATACCTTCTTCCCCACAGGGGCCTGAAACCCACAGAAGTCCTGAGCCAAAATGAATCCCTCCTTCCTCAACTTGTTCCTCTCAGATACTGTGGTCACAGTGATGCAGAAGAAGTACACAGAAGGGAAACCTTCGTAAACTGCCATCTACCGTGGCAGGAATTTAAGTCAGTATAGTCAATGTGAAAATCGGTACGGAGCACCTTAAAAAAGTTAAAAACAGAGCTACTATATGACCCAGCAACCCCAATTCTATCCAAAGGAAATAAAATGACAATGTGAAGAGACATGCTGTCTCCCATGCTCATGGTTACACTGCTCACAATAGTTATGATAGAAAACAACTTAAGCGTCTATTGACAGCTGAATAGATAGATACAGAAATGTGGTAGAGCTGACAGCACCTGCTGAGCAATACCTGAGGGTGTCCTACACACACATGAATTCACACCTGCGCGCGCGCACACACACACACACACACACACACACACACACGAAGAAAGAAGATGTGAGGCTAAGTATACAGCACAATCCTAGTCAACCTCAGAAGGAAGTCTTGTCCTTTGCAACAACAGGGATAAATCTGAAGACACTGGACAGAGAAAGATAAGCCAGAACAGAGGGACAAATCCATTTTCTCTTACTTCTGTGTGGAATCGCGAACAGCGAACACTGAACAGCACAGAGGTCACAGGAGTTAGGGGAGGGGCAGTGAGTGGAAGGGGAAGTGCAGAGGTCAGGTTCAATGGACACCATCTATCAGAAGGAATGAGTTCAGGAGAGCTGCGTATTGCGTGGTGACTATGTTTAATAACAACGTATCATATTTTTGAAAAGGGCAAATTGATCTGGTCATTCCACAAGACGTACATATGCCCCACTTTGCTTTCCGTTGCTGCGATAAACACCACCACCAAAAGCAATGTGAAGAGGAAAGGGTTAATCTGGCTTACACTCCAGGGAAGCCAGAGCAGGACTCCAGGCAGGAACCAGGAGGGAGGAGCTGAAGCAGAGCACACAGCCTGCTTGCTCCCCACCGCTTGCTCAGCCTGCTTCTCTATCCAGCTCAGGACCACCTGCCTGGGGACAGGACGGCACAGCCCACGGTGGGTTGGCCCCTTCCACATCAGTAAGCAATTAAGAAAATGCCCTACAGACAGGCACACAAGCCAGCCTGATGGAGGTAATTCCTCAGTTGAGAGTTCCTCTGTCCAGGAGTGTGAGGTTGACAACTGAAGCTAATTATGACAGCGTATATCTAAATCTCAAGTTGAACACCATAAATATACATAATTTTGTAAAATAAAAGTTTTTTTTTTAACAATAAAACAGTGCCCAAAGACTAGCTAAAAATGTTGAACTATCCTTTCAGGTATCAGGAGTTTATAATTAGGTCACTGGGATAGCTTTTTATGCACTCAGGATAAACAAAACTGTTAGATTTCCCTTCAATGAAAGAATCCAGACATTCCTTCATCTCCTTTATTTGCATGCAAGGGAGAGGTTCTTTTACTTGTGTGTTTGTTTGTTTTGGGTTTTGAGACAGGGTTTCTCTACATAGCCCTTGCTAGCCTGGAACTCACTATGCAGACCAGGCTGACCTAAACTCATAGAGATCCGCTTTCCTCTGCCTCTCCAACGCTGGAGTTAAAGTGTGTGCCTGTAAGACTGACCAGATGGAAGGGTTTTTAAAAGAGAAAACGGTTTTTCCTGTTTCAACCCAGTCAAGTGCTCTGCAAGACCAGGCAACCATGTTCCTTCCTGGACAAGTCACGATTCAGCACCACAGCGGAGCCATCTTTAATACTAAAAAGGAGCACGAGAGAGTAATGAATCCACCCATCTACTGAGTCCTACCTCATAGTCATAGCCTTTGTAGAGTTCAGACCTTTGATGCTAACAAAAGCTGGTGTGTTCTGTCCCTAAGGCAATGGTATTCAGAAGGGGAGGCCTTTGGGAGGTGACTGGGTCACAAGGGTTCCGATCTCAAGCCTGAATACCGGAAGAGTGGTGGACACTTTAGAAGGTGGGGCCTACTGGAGAGTAGTCCTAGAAGTGTGCTCTTGAAGGGCCTATTGTGTCCCCAGCTCACATCACTGCACCTTCCCCTCTCCTTCCAAGCTGCCAGGAGCTTATGACACTTCTTCCACTAGTCATTTCTGGCATGATATACTGAGCTCCTGCACCCTAAAAGCAACTGGGCCAAAAGACCCCAGACTGGAACTCCAGAAACCACGAGTCAAAATAAATGTGCCCTCCTATCATTCCTCTGAGATTTTGTCACCACAATGGAAAGATGATGGACACACCCTTCTTTCAAAAAAACCTCCCCAAAGAGGCAAATGTGATTTATTTGACTGGAAAGACAGGAGGGCCCATTCTGCACACAGAAGAATCCTCAGTTCTCTTTGTCTTTCTGAACCACAGGTACCAGATTTGTAGCCCTGCCCCTCCCAGAAAAATGGCTCCAACTTCCCAACTCCTCTGCCAGCAATGGTGTAAGCAAAGCTCTATTTGGAAAGATACATCTGAAGAGATGCTATGGCAGTTAAGAGTGTTTTCTGTGTAACTATGGGGACTCAAGTTCCAATGCCAGCACGCAGGTAACAAGCCAGGCTTCCCAAAAATGCATGTAACTCTAGCTCTTAAGGATCTGGTGCCCTTTTATGGCCTTTGCATGCATGCCCGCCCCTCCACATGTACACGTACTCACATAGATCTCTCTCTCTCTCTCTCTCTCTCTCTCTCTCTCTCTCTCTCTCTCTCTCTCTCTCACACACACACACACACACACACACACACACACACACACACAAATACATTAAATAAAAATTTAAAAGCTAGGTGTGGCTTTTAATCCCAGCACTCTGGAGGCAGAGGCAGGCTGTGAGTTTGAGGCTAGCCTGGTCTACAAAGACAGGATATGTCAGGGCTCAGTGGAGAGACCCTTTTTCAAAAAATAATAAATAAATAAATACTATAAAGATCCTGATTGTGCATATCAAAATTACACTGTTATTTTGAGCCCTGTTTGTCTGATTCCTGTATCTCTTCAATTGGGTCAAAACATGGAGCAGAAGTTAAAGGCTCGGATTACCAAACACCAGGTCAGTGCTCTGTGTAAAGATACTCCAAGAAGTTTGTTCCTACATAATTAACACAGCACAGCGTTTATGTTTCCATCACAACAACGGAAGCACGCTCTCCTTCAGAACAGCACATCCTGCACTCTCCGATTGGTTCCTATGATCTTGTCATGAAGATTAGGATAAGCTAAATGACCGTTTATGATGCCACTTCTACAAGGAGAAAGGGCAATAAAGACTGAGGGGCCTTCTGGACTCTACAGGACGCCCGGGCAGAGCTTGAAAATCTAACGAGGAGAGTTTTAGTCCTTTTCTAAATTGTACATCTCGGTTATAAGGGAAGGTTTACATAGAAAAGCCAAACTTTCAATTGAAGATTAGAGTATCTCACCAGCTCCTGGGCAATGGAACATTTTATTGGTTTATAAGGAATTCATGGCCTGTAAGTACATACAAACAAAAGGCAGAGATGACCTACGGTCAGCAAGTGGTAGACAGAACTTGCAGTTTTAGCCACAATGATACCAGACTTTTTGTCACAATGTAAACTGCTATAAAAGAGGAGAAACATCAAATCCAAGTGATAAATAGGACATGGTATAGGAGCTGTGCCCCCTTGAGAGAGAGAGAAAAACACATGACAGTCACATTCACTTTGGCTTCTGCCTGGAGAACTTTCCAGACCACAGGATGCACTTGGCAGCAGATCCAAAGAGAGAACAGAGGTCTCGCTAGGGAGACAAAACACAAGGCAGAGTCTGGGTCAGCTGGGAGTGCTGGGATGTGGGTGGTGGGCATCGAAGATGTAGGCCGACTTTTCTGTCCTGCCAGCCGCTCCCCAAATAACCACACAGAGACATAATATTAATTATAAATGCTCAGCCAATAGCTTAGACTTGCTTTTTAGCTAGCTCTTATAACTTAAATTAACCCATTTCTATTCATCTATGTGCTGCCCCGAGGCTCATTTACCTCATGTACATACTTCCCATCCTGCTCTCTCTGCATCTCATGGCATCTCCTCCAGACTCCTCAGACTCTGCCCTTCTTCCCAGTGTCCTCTCAGTTTGGCTCTCCTGCCTAACCTCTTCCTGCCTGGCTAGTTGCCAGTCTGCTCTTTTATTAGACCAATCAGAAGATGCCTTGGCAAAGGCACATCTTCACAGTGTACGAAAAGATTATTCCACAACAGAAGAGTCAGCATTCAGAGGAGACCCAGAAGCCTATAGAGGGGACTCTGAGAATCTGCCTGAATATCAGGATGTACATGCAGAGCTGATGCCAGGAAGCCTAGCAAAATGCAACTATTGGGAGGGCTGTGAGATAAAGAGCAATTATAGACCACCCGGAGTTAGGAGATGAAGGTATTCTAGGCAGAGTGAAGCAACTTCACTAAATATTCAGATTATGCACTGGAGTATCTCCCCACAAAAGCCAGGCCTCAAGTACAGGGTGACTGTAGGAGGTGACCATTTCATGTTTCTCTATGGTAGACGCTTTAAAGGGTGATTAGACAAAGAAGTTGAGAATAATCTAGAAATTGACTTCCCAGAGCTACATGTTTACATTCCACACAGAAATAAAATCTGGAGCCCTTTGTTTACATTCCAAAGGCTAACTTGCTAAGCTACTTCCCTGGTTCCCCTCAGAACACATGCCTTAGGGAGATTAGGTTGGGTGGCCTCTCACTCTCCTCTTCCTTCTCCACTGTCTCTTTTTCTTCTTTGGAGAGAAGGTACAGATGTGTAAACAGACCTCTATAAACTATGGGGCTAATGATTTGGAATCCTGCCATGTGTTGAGGTCCCTCCTCATATATGGAGGTGGCACATGCCTTTATCATATAGCCCCAAGGGTCAAAACAGAATATGGGAAACAATGCAGGTACATAACCATCTTCCATGAATCCAGAAACCCTGTGTTTAATGTAAGGATAACATAAATGTGTATTTTAAAATGTGTCATCTAGTTCTAGAATAAGTATTACCTAGAGCTGCCCTATTCAATGAAAAAACAACTGCAAACATTCAAAACGAGTCTCAGTTAAATCAAAGTGATTCTCCAGGAGGTTACCAAACAGAAGCTCAACGCTTTCAAGTAAGACAACACCACCCGCACTCTCACCAAAGGCTTGGGCAGTGTGGAATGCCCAAAACACAATTCTTTTTTTTTTTTTTTTTTTTTTGGTTTTTCGAGACAGGGTTTCTCTGTGTAGCTTTGCGCCTTTCCTGGAACTCGCTTTGGAGACCAGGCTGGCCTCAAACTCACAGAGATCCGCCTGCCTCTGCCTCCCGAGTGCTGGGATTAAAGGCATGCGCCACCACTGCCCGGCTTCAAAACACAATTCTTAACAACCGCCAGACTAGAAAGTAAGTAATAAAATATAAAACGCAAGCTGAGGAAGAAAAAGGCACCAAAAAAAACATCGATGTCGGGAGTAGTTAGCTGGGGCTTAGAGTGTACACGGTTCCATCTCTAAATATCAGCCCTTCACACTGAGAGAGCACTAGTTCCCTTTGCAGCAGAGGACTTGGGAGCTACCTCCAGGAAGGGACAGTTTTCTCTAAAAGATGTCAGTCTTTTCAAATGTCCAAAGCGTACACCATTGGCAGCTTACAGCACAGAAGAGACCTTTGGTCTGGAAGAACTTCAGGCAGTGTGACCACCACTGCCAACTGATCGGAACACAACCCTAACTTGGCTTCTCTGTCCTATTTACTTTTGAACAAATTTACATCCTGGGCTGTGGCCACGAGAATCAGTGAGGGACTGAATCCTGAGACAGATCCATGAAGGAATTTGCTGGATGAAGCCATTAAAAGATCTACGAGATGCAGGAGAGATCCAGTAGATCCAACAGCCTCTTCTGGCCTCTATGGGCACCAGAAATACATGTAAAACACTTACACACATGCAGGCAAAATATTCACACACATTTTTTAAGAAGTTAGTTATGAATATTGAAAAACATCAGATTCAATTGGGTTTTATTTACTCATTCATTAAAGGGAATAATAATTGTCAGCCTCCTTCTCTAGGTGTGACATGCTACAACAACATGAACTGACTGGGCATCCTGTACTCTACAAGAGGAATAGAGGAAGGGAAAGAGGAAGAAATCATTTCTTCATTTGGGGTTGGATCCCCAATGAATGAAAATAATTCTTTCCATCTGGGCTTGAGTTTGGATTGTAAAAAGAAACACATTTTCCTCCAGTCGGTCAAACTTAGAAGTCCCATAATTGGAAGGACACATTTGGGCTTTGACATAATTGATTGTAGACAGGATTGTCTGCTCAAATTAACTGACCAATGTATTCAGTCATTTCAATACTTTGCCCTTGTCTGTCTGTCTCTGTATCAAGTGGCCACCTCACCAAGGGTAGGGTTTCATTTGAACACTAAGGACTTCATCTTGCCTTTGGCAGGGTTTCTACAATACATCTATAAAAACACTATTAGGGAAGGTGAGCTACTTAAGTATGTTCCTAGTAGTCTTCTTGAATTTGTTTTTTAAATTGTGAATTTAATATATTTATACCTTAATTTTTCTGAATATACTTTTAATTTCTTCCTGTGTGATAGAAAAACTGAAAAGGAAATCATAAATACATATTGGTCTCAATTAGTCATATTTGTTTGCTTCTGAACCAAGAAAAAAACTACCCAGTATTTAATCACAAATAATTTTAAGACTTAAGGGCCTTCCTTTTAAAAATATGCAACAAAAAGTTCTATTCTTGAACCTTCACATTAATAAAACTTCAGAGGGTCTTTGATATATCATTGCTTTAAAAAATGTCAATTCAACTCACAGCTTCTGAAAAGAGCATTATCCCGTGTGTAGGGTAAGACCAATTAATATCTCTCTCTCTCTCTCTCTCTCTCTCTCTCTCTCTCTCTCTCTCACACACACACACACACACTTTCTTTCACACACACTCTCTCTCTCTCTCTCTCTCTCTCTCTCTCTCTCTCTCACACACACACACACACACACACACACACACACACACACACACGCACACAATTTCCATGTGGCTTTTTCAAATGTCTTTAGCGTTAGCTATTCTCCCCCATCCTCTCCTCCCCCCTACCCTCCCATCCCTCTTTCCCTTATTCCCTACCTCATCTTCATATCACCTGTGTTCTCCTAACCCCTTCCCTCTAGAGGTTTCTCCTCTCACTCCCACCAATGGTCCCTCTCTAGTTTCCTGGATTCGCCAAGTGAAACAAGCAAAAGTCTAAAGGCTCAGTGCTGAGATCCACACATTCAGCATCTGTCTTTCCAGGTATGTGTTACCTCACTCAGTATAGTGTTCTCCAGTTCCATCCATTTGCTTGCAAATTTTATGATTTCCTTTTTCCTAGAGCTGAATAACATTCCATTGTGTATAGGAAGCACATTTTTATTACCCATTCATGAGTAGATTGGTGTCTAGGTTGTTTCCATGTCCTAACTATTGTGAACAGGGCAGCTATGAACATGGATAAGCATGTGTCTAGAGTAGGAAAAAGACAGTACCAGGTATGGAATACCTTCCTTCAAGTTGTTGGTCAAGAGTGTCTGAGTGGCCCCCCCAAAACAATACAGGCTATCACAACTTCTCTTGGTTGCCCACCAGAACTTGGTAAGACCCCATTGCTGAAAACATCATACACTTTGATCACAGGACACAGAAAAATCAAACTGGCCAAGAAGCTCTCTCCCTAATGGCTGGCATTTACAGCTGGAATGTGCTATTCAGGCTGCTGCAGGAAAATCATCAACAGTCTTACCCAGATGTGAACCCTGGGCACCAAGGCTAGGGGGATAACCAACCACACTCCAGGTGGAGTTCCGGCTCTTTCCAAAGGGAAAACAACGTATGCCTGGTCTGTAAATCTGGCCAAGAACCAATGTTTGGGGAGCTCATGGGCCTTAGGGGTAAACCCACTACTATTATTTTGCTAAATGAACATTGTATCAATCTGCCCTCTAAATTCAGATATCCATACCCATAGATTGGTGCAGCTCTCAGACCTCACTATAGAGAAGCCTGTTTGTTCAGTGGACAGAGGTTAACACTGAAACTCATAACTGGCCAAAGTGAGAAAATAGGTGTCTGTGGACTGCTCAGACATAAATGGGACCTCTATATGTGTATACACACACACACACACACACACACACACACACCAAGCTCAGGGACCATCATGGAAGAGGAGATAGAAAGACTATAAGTGCCAGAGGTCAGGGAAAACTGGAGGCAAATAATGTCTTCTGGACATGGCAGGGCCACTCATTCACAAATTCATGGCAGTTATGACTGATCAAGCCAGTCAGTATTCTAGGTTGGAGGGAGGTGGGGCTTATAAGCCTCTATCCCTTGCTAATGAACTATGGACAGTTGATGACTTCTAGGAGATGGAGAGTCAGTTTTCTTTAAGGGTGTGGCCAATGGTTGGTCTCCAGAAACCTGTCCTGTAGACCTTCCCCAGTGGGTGGTCCCATATCCATCAGGATATGTGCAGCACAGACTGGACTCAGTGGGTCATTAAAAAAAGGGGGACAGGAAATTGGGATGGGGCTTGGGGTAGATATGGGAGGAGTCAGGGTAAATGTGATTGCTGCTTTATCTGCATCTATGAAATTCCCAAGGAATTAATACAAATATTATATTAAAAATGTTAATTCAAGCCAGCATGGTGGCACATACCTATAATCCTAACACTAAACAATTTGATTACACAGCAACTTCAAGACTAGCCTACACTACATAGCAAGAGTCTCTTTCTAAGTAAACAACTATACATACATTTATGCTAATTCATTGCCATGAATAGCTATCAACCTCTCAACTTCTTAAGTGTGAACACAGCCTGACGCAAGGTGTGTGAACAGGCAGCAACCAGGACTTTTGCCTAATTTTAGTTTAAGAGGGCTTCTTTTGAGAAAAAAATAACTCAATTTATTTGAACTCATGAAAATGAACCTTTATAACTAAAATAAAAGGAGCTAGAAAATTCATGGTGACTTCAAAATCATATGTGTTTATTTATAAGCTGGTTGAGAAGGCTCAAAAAATCTTCAACCAACTAACAATACAGAAGAAAGGCAGTCTCTGAACTGAAAACACAGCTGTGGAATGATTCACCTCCACATTTTCTCCAGAGGAGCTGGACAGTCAGTACACCACATACCACTCCCTACTCCAGATGCCTTACTACAGCCCAGGGCTGTATCTTTATGTACAGATAAGACATGACAAAAGTATAGGACAATACAATAAGGCATATAGTAATGGTAAGGCAAACAACGTAATGATGTACATTAGATCTCTGTGCCTCTCTCCTTCAGTGACCACATAAGGGAATGAAGAAGCATGGTGGAAGTCCCAGATTCTCCACTCTTTCTTTCTTTCTTTTTTTTTCTTTCTTTCTTTCTTTCTTTCTTTCTTTCTTTCTTCCTTCCTTTTTCTTCCTTTCTTTCTTCCTTTCTCTCTCTCTTTCTTTCTTTCTTTCCCCCCATCTCTCTCCCTCCCTCTTTTTCTTCTGTATCTGCTTCATGAACTCTGACTCTTCAATAAATTGCAAGGCTTACAAACACTGTCCTCAGAAAACACCATTTCTGATAGTTGCTGAGGCCAAAAAGAGGAAAATCACAGTGCAAGAGGAAGCTGCTGTAAGGAAAAGCCATTGGACCATACACTCAACTTCTCAACAGCCCATTCAAACTAGACAGCTACATTTTGGGGTCACTTGATTTTCAGGGCTCCCCAGTAACTCAAAGAATGAACCTCTATCCTCTCGTCATGTCATTTAAATACTTTTCTTAGCAGTCAGCTCTGTACACAATTTAGTGAATTAGAAGACACAATGTAAATACATTCTGTTAATAGTTCAAAGAGAACCTCACCCAAGTTATAATTGTACAAGACACAAAAAGACTCAGGAGACACACAAAGAAGCTGACTTCTGGTGCTCATTCATCTACAGAAACACAATGTTACACCACAAGGTTCTAGGAGTTTGGCAGTGATGTTAGTAGACATAACAGAGGGAAATCTTGTACTTGCTTAGTATGTACAGGTCCTGAGCTCCATCCCCAGCACCCCCCACACACACGGAGGAATAGGAGAAAGAAGAAATCATTAATGGTTATAATTCTCTTTAAGAAAAAGTATTTGTGTGTGTGTGTGTGTGTGTGTGTGTGTGTGTGTGTGTGTGTGTTTATGGGTATTTTTGCCTGCATGTATGTGTGTATACCACATGCATGCCTGGTGCCTGCAGAAGATAGAAAAGGGTGTTGGATTCCCTGTAACTGAAGTGACAGATGGTTGCGAGCCACCATGTGGTTTCTAGGACTTGAACCAGAGTCTTCTGCAAGAGCAGCCAGTGCTCTTACCTGGATGCTGTCTCTCCAGCCACATCAGACTCTTTCTAACAGCACTGCTTCCTCAAAAAAGCAAAATAGAAGCCAAGATTAAAAATTTCAATGTCAAGGTCTGGGAGATGGCTCAGAAAGGCACCTGCCACCAAGCCTGGTTCCCCTGAATTCAGTCCCCAAGAGCACATGGTGGAAAGAGAAAACCAATCCAGCAAGTTGTCCTCTGACTTCCTCATGGGTGCTGGAGCACATGCCCCTGCCCAATAACAAACAAACAAATAAATAAATAAATAAATAAATAAATAAATAAATGTTCTTTAAAAAAGATAAGGACCGCACTGAGAACGCTGTGATTGCTTTGAAAAAGCTGAGCTAAAGAGGTGGCTCAGTGGTTAAGAGCTTCAAATGCTCTTGCAAAAGATCCAAGTTCAGTTCCCAGCGCCCATATTATGTGGCTCACAACTCCTTGCAACTCCAGTTCCAGGAGATCTGATGCCTTCTTCTGGCCCCTAAGGGTACCTACATGAATGTAGCATACACATACATACATACATACATACATACATACATACATACACACACACACACACACACACACAGGAATAAAAGTATTTTTTTTAAGTTTCAATGGCAGAGTGCGGTAGCTTACATATGTATTCCCAGGACTTGGAATGATGAGGCAGGGGATTGCTGTAAATTCAGTAAGGCCCTGTCTTAAAAAGCCAATAAAAAAAATCACAAAACAAACAAAAAGTTTCAGTAAAATTCAGAGAAAGCTGAATCCAAAGCATTATCTGTAGTGGGTAGCCATTCCAGCTTTGATCTGGAAGTTCCAACCCCCACTGAGGCTTTCAGTCAATGGTCACGAGCCTACATGAGAGCAACACACAACTGAGCCAGTAATGGTCACGCCTACAAGGCCTCACAAACTTCAACAGCAATACAGCTGGCTCAGGAGGCTCTCAGAGGACACAGCAGTTCTCAAACCTTCAAACCAAACTCAGAGTGCAGAGCTTCAGCACAGCATTCTCACCTCACCACCAGAGAATTTCCACATTTCCATTATAACCAATGTACACAGTTCTAGAATTCTCTCTCTCTCTCTCTCTCTCTCTCTCTCTCTCTCTCTCTCTCTCTCTCTCTCTCACACACACACACACACACACACATCCACTCACAAACAAAAGAAAAATTCCATGAAACAGCATTTTCCTCACAGTGTAGGGTGCACTCTGGTATTTTCTCTTCTCTTATTTTCCTGGTCCTGAGGCACTAAGCTGGTTATAGCATCCCTGGATATGTTCTGACTTGAGGTTGTAAGACACAGGTATAATTATTTGTTTTACCAATGAGTTCTTGAACTGGGTTAAAACAGAATGGGGGGGGGCATGAAATTAGAATCTGCAAAAAGTAACTCCAAATGCTGCATTTGGCATGTGAACCCTTGGTGTCACTTAATCTGAGCAGTCTAGGATGATCTGGTTATTTTGATACGGAGAAGAAATGAAAAGGTAATTGCCAAAGGTGAAGGCAGACACAAAGACTGAGCAGAGGTATAGGGTGTCTTTAAGGAGGCTAGGTGGAACAAAATGTTGAGGGGGAGGGGAATGAGAACCAGAAGGTAGGTGTGGCCTGTTCTCCAAGTTCCCTCCTCTGGTGTGTCTCAAGAATCCAGGAGTGTTCGGACTTAGGAAGGAAATTCTGACATGTAGCAACACAGATGAACCTTGAGCATATTATGCTATGTAAAATGGGCTGCATATAAAAATACAAACATTGTAGGATTTCATTCCTGTGAAGGATCCCCCTGCAGCAATCAAATTCAGAGACAGAAAGTGGAATGGAGGTCACTAGTAGCTGAGGGTAGGGAGTAATACAGACTTATTTAGTGAGTAGACAGCTCTAGGTTTGCAAGATGAAAGAGCCCTTGAGACTGGCTGCAAAACAACATGGACACACCCCACACTACTGATATTCACATTCTAAAAACAGCATTACATTGCAAGAGTCATCATTGGAGCCTCAGGAGATTGCTTAGAACAGCGACAGCAAGTTCTGGGAGCAGACATGAGTAGGTCGTCTGGGCAAGCAGAAGGGCTAGAGAGAATATACTATCTGAACTGAGCTCAGGAAACAGAGGTCAAGGGAAGGGTTCTAGGTATATTCTGAGGGTGGAGGTCACCAGGGCAAGGTTGTAGGTACATCCTTATGGCCAAGGTCTCCAGGGCAAGGTTGTAGTAGGTATGTCTTTATGGCGGGTCACCAGGGCAGGGTTCTAAGTATTTTCTGATGGCTGAGGTCACCAGGGCAGAATTCTAGTTATGTCCTGAGGTTACAAGGGCAGGGTTCTGGTATGTTCTGATGGCCGAGGTCAATAGGAATCCTCTACTCTCAAGAGGCAAGTTTCCTTCCTGTCTGAGCACATCATCCCAAAGAAAGTCCAACTACAGATCAGATATGCTCCCTTGGGACAGCATCCTCCGCATACAGAGCTCCTGAATTTACCATCTGCATTCACAGAGCCTTTAAAAAAGCTTGTGTTGAATAAATAAATTGTCTTAGTCATTGTTTTATTGCTTTGAAGAGATGCCATGACCATAGCAACTCTTATAAAAGAAAACATTGAATTAGGGCTTGCTTATATTCAGAGGTTTGGTCCATTGTCATCATGATGAGAAGCACGGCTGCATGCAGGCAGACACAGTGCTGGAGAAGTACCTGAGAGCTCTAGATCCAGATCGTCAGGCAGAAGGAAGAGAGCCTGGCTTGGGGTTCTGAAACCCCAAAGGCCAACCCCAGTGACACACTTCCTCCAACAAGGCCACACCCAGCCCAACAAAGCCACACCTCCTAATGTCACACCCTAAGCATTCATATATATGAGCCTATGAGGGCCATTCTTTTTGTTTGTTTGTTTGTTTTGTTTTTGTTTTTCGATACAGCGTTTCTCTGTAGCTTTGGAGCCTGTCCTGGAACTCACTCTGTAGCCCAGGCTGGCCTCAAACTCACAGAGATCGAGAGTGCCGGGATTAAAGGCTTGTGCCACCACCGCCCGGCAAAAGCTTTTTTTTTTTTTTTTAAATTGGGAGCTGAGGACCGAACCCAGGGCCTTGCACTTGCTAGGCAAGCGCTCTACCACTGAGCCCAATCCCCGACCCCCGAGGGCCATTCTTATTCAAACCACCACATAAATCTATCTCTGAATTCCATAGTGAAATCTCACTTTGGAACTTTCTGTGTTTCCACAAGGTGTTTAAGTGTTGATGTAAATGAATCATTAAGAATCCAACAACTTGGTGAAAACCTAAGAAGTCCTACAATAGAAAGGGTCAATAGACTTTTTCCTCTAAATGGCCATGTGCTGGATATTTTCGTTTGCCAGACACAGTCGGCATCTCTACAGGGAGCACTAGAAGATCCTATGACACGTGCTTTAGTGTTGCTTCTTCCCTCCGTGACCTCTGCTACCCAGGAGCACTGGACTGTAGAGCCTGGCAACTCCATTCACCAGAACATGGAGTCCAGAAATGCACTGAGTTATCACTGAAGGTGATCTCTAGTGGTCTGTAGCATAGCTAACTGACATACATGCATCTTAAGTAAAGTTTACACAAATGTTTTCAAGGCTTGCTCTCCAAGAGATTTTTTTTTCCCCAGACCCAGTGTATGCACCCATGACACAGAACCTCTGGGCCATAGATATCAACACAGAACAACAGATAATGATACAAAACCTCTGGGCATAGATATCAACACAGAGCACAGATCATGATACAAAACCTCTGGGCATAGATATCAACACAGAGCACAGATCATGATACAAAACCTCTGGGCATAGATATTAACACAGAGCACAGATCATGATACAAAACCTCTGGGCATAGATATCAACACAGTGCAACATACAATACAAAACCTCTGGGCCATAGATAACAACACAGAGCAACAGATCACGATACGGAACCTCTGGGCATAGATAACAACACAGAGTAATAGATCATGACACAGAACCTCTGGGCCATAGATATCAATACAGAGCAACAGATCATGATATAAAACCTCTCAACACAGAGTAATAGATCATGACACAGAACCTCTGGGCCATAGATATATCAACACAGAGCATCAGATCCACTCCGCCCCCAACACAGATCAGGTGGAAACACTAAGCAAATCTAAAGCTTAGCCCATGGAGAAACACAGAGAAAGCAGTCACAGGGAGAACAAAAGTCTTGAAATGTTGCCTCACTTATTTCTCAGTTTCTTAGGAAAACATGCTTTTTCAGAGAAAAAAAAAATCCCACTAATCTTATTTTTCTGGCTGGGTGAACCTCCCTTCTGAATTTTGAAAGAAAGTTCTCTAGTATAGAAGCAACCAAAGCCAACTCTTTACAAGCCCAAAGTTTAGGAGTTCAGAGAGCTGGTGCCCTGGGGCCTGGGAGTAGCATAATCTATGTATAAGCAAATACATATCTCCTCAGTTGCTCACACAAACAAGAAGAAACAAGTTCACCCAGACTGGGGAAATCTAAGGGTTTGCAGCAGCTTAAACAGTGACTATGGCATACAATTCATAACAGTAGCAAAATTGCAGTCATGAAGTAGCAGTGAAAATATTTTATGGTTGGGGTCCCCACAACATGAGGAACTGTATTAAAGGGTCGCAGCATTAGGAAGGTTGAGAACCACTGTGCTAGAGCTTTGACAGTCTTTAGACAGAAATCCCCTGAAGAAAACCAATGCTGACAAAAAACTTTTATACACACACACACACACACACACACACACACACACACACACACACACACACCAGAGGGCAGCTAGAAAAGTACATGCAGACAGAGAGGGACACTGAAAGTCCTTCAGAAAACTTTCATGCTTTTCTATGGAGGAGGAGGAGGATTGCAGGGCATTTCCTCTGAAACAGCATCTCTCTAAAGTGCTCACCCTCTTCAGGATAGGGAGATGAGGTTAAACTGGGGGTGAGGGGTGAACAGAAAGATGCACAGAGCACAGAACTCCATGGTTTCTAGTCCTCAGAAGCAGAGACCTGGAGTCCAGGAAGAGTGTGCTTTTAAACTTAATGATTCCCCTTGCTCAAATTCAAGTCCAGAGAACAGCCTTGAAGAGAAACTAAAAAGTGGACAAGTCACGGAGTCAAGCCCAACAAAGATGGAGGGAAGGAGAAGAAAGACTAGGGAAGTGCGAGGTCTTTCTGCACTGGACAGTCGGCCTCTGCCTCTGCTTCAGTTCTGTAAGCTCCCACACTCACACCGAACAAGACATCATGATATAAGGACAAGGATGGCAAGCAAACTGTGTGCGTTCATATGTTCTAATAATTCTCTTAGCAGATTCACTCGAAGCAGAATCACTTGGAAGGCTGGCACGGCCTAATTCCCATGCAGCTCAGTGACAAATATAGCCTGCTTTACTAAAACTGCTCAGTGGCTGTACGGATTGCAGATGATAATTTATGAAAGAAACTAATTCGATTGACTAAGGCAGCGGCTGTCAAACAAAGGCCGGCAAATCCACACTGACAGGCAGCCCACCAGCACACTACAGAAAGGCCATGCTTTGCTAATTGCATCATCTTTAACAACAGAGGCAGAAGACACAAGCGCTTCCTTTTCCCAACAAAGAACTTTGTCACAGGCAGTCCTTCCATTTTCAAATGGAAAATCTTTCAGGACAGTCAAACTCTCCGCAGCATTGACTATCTCAAAGCAGGAGAGCCCACACAGACAAGTTATCTATTAATGACGAGTTGGGAGTTCCCACATACCTAGATATATTGTTGAAGCTGAGAAAGAGGCGTTGGAGGCAGGGCAAATTATCCACATCTCTCTAGAAGAAAACAGAAAGCAAAAAATTTATCAGTTGAAGGAAAGAAATACTGTATTAATATGCTTTCCTGTTCAGCTGCTGGAAGACATTCATGCTCCCCCGCCCGCAACCTCGCTACACCGTTCATTTCTAGTGGACTCGGAGATCCATTCTTCTCTGCTGCAGAGCGAGTGGGAGGGTTTGAGCACATCCGCAGAACAGGCTGCACCAGCGCTAGCAAGGTAAAAAGCAGTGGAGGAGCAGGAACACTGCGGCAGCGGCGGCGGCGGCGAGCCTCCTTAGGCGTGCTTTCGGGAAGGATGCCAGGTTGCTACTTCAGCATTTACTGTAGCATAGCGGGGTGATCAGGGCTTGTTCAAAGTCACTTTTCAAAGGGAGACATTCAAAAGCTTTCCAAACAATGGTACAAATTTCAAAGTGATTTGCCTCATTATTCTCCAACTGTTGGAAACAGACCATCCAGTTATAAAGACCCAATACAGGAACAATCGCCCCTAAACTAAAAGCAGATCATAGCGTCACTGGAGGGCATGATAAGGTCAGCTCCTGATCTAGGATAAACTGAAGGTTTAGACTGTATACTCACACATGTGCTAAAAGCATTTCTGTAGTATTTTCAAAAGTTGCCCTTAGTCAATACTGAAATATTTAGGCTCAGATGACTAAAAAACAATTACAAAATAAACACACCCAATTTCATTAGGAAAAAAACAAAGGAGCTTCCGAAAAGCATGACTAACTAGAGGCATGGACTCCGCAGAGGAAGTGCGGCAATTTGACTTAGTCCAGAGAAGGAGCAGCTGAGGCTGCTGTAGGTACCGGGCAGGGGTGGCCGGCAGGATGGCCACACAGCCCCGGAGGCTGAGCCAGGGCATCCCGGACTTCACACTCGGACACTTCCCATGTAAACTGTTTCATTTCCAGTACAGCATCTTCCTTCTATAGTAACTATCATTCTCATACCTCCCTGGAAACCCTGATTCACAAAGGTGAGGCGTGGTGTCTAGACTTTGCCATGGTCAAGGTATGAGTCTATAGAAAACAGGACGACAGACTAACCACCCCCACACCCCGCCCCAGCCCAGTTGTGAGTGATGAACCCTGTAAACCGGCAAACTGCAAGCCACTTCTTTCTGACTTCCCCACACTGGAGGAGGAGTGCAGATTTCATTCCAGGACCCTGTTCCCACAGGAAATGGCTGCTGCTTCTTCTCTCTCCAGAAACAAAAGTCAAGGCTGACCTGAAAGCCCTCTCTCTGGTCTCTTATTCCCAATTCCTCCTGAGCTCTATCTGAAGTACTTCTGGGCAAGAGCACTGCTGGCCCCCTGCTGGGGGGTCACACACACCGCTGGTCCCCGGCTGAGGGGGAGGGCACACACACTGCTGGTCCCCGGCTGGGGGGGGAGGACACACACACTGCTGGTCCCCGGCTGGGGGGGGGAGGACACACACACTGCTGGTCCCCAGCTGGGGGGGAGGACACACACACTGCTGGCTCCCGGCTGGGGGGAGGAGGACACACACACCGCTGGCCCCCGGCTGGGGGGGGGACACACACTGCTGGTCCCCGCTGGGGGGGGGGGGGCACACACACCGCTGGCCCCCGGCTGGGGGGGGCACACACACCGCTGGCCCCCGGCTGGGGGGGCACACACACCGCTGACTCCTGGCTGGGGAGGGCACACACACACACACTCGCACACGGCCCGGGCTGGGGATGGAGGCAGTGGCCTGCATCTATCTCCTGAGTCAGAGCACACTTTTACAGACTGCAGTCTCACTGTCTCTCCCATGCCACAGGCAAAGCAGACACACTACTTTCAAGACATGATTGTTTTACAATTAAAGTACAAACTCAAATTATTTTTAGGGACATATTAAGTTCTTTTTGACAAAATTGTAATGCTTCTGTATTTATCTTCTTTTACGAAATCAATTTTAGCAGAAGTCTACCAATTTTTCAAAATCATTAACTGTCATTTCTTGATAGTTATAAAAAATATAAAAAAATGAAAACTAAAAATCCAAATTTAGTTTACATACATCTCAATAACCACTTCTGTAGCTAGCCTTTCCAGGACTTCAAAAAGCAGAATAATTTCCTACAATATTTTTGTTGTCCCAAATTTAACATCAAGGGAAAAATAATTATTTTTTAATTTTCCTAAAGATTTTAAGATATATTTTCAAAACAAAATTCTACCATTACAACAGATATAAACATCTGTCATATCAATCAATTATCTAAACATGAGTTTCTTATAGAAAAGATGTTAAAAAGTACTAAAATATGGCCCTTCTAACGGAAGCTCTGTAAGACCCAACTAGTAGGATTCACCACCCAGAGAGGCAAAGAAGAACCCAGTCATGCCCACATGGCAGGGGCCGAGGGCAATCAAACGCAGCCTCCCTCAGACAAGCAGAGGGTCCTGGGCAAGGCAGCTCCAGAGACAAATGGAACAGATCACCTGACCATTGAGAGAAAAGTTACTGCACTCGGGCAGCTTTGCTATTGACACCTGAATCCTCAACTAATAGGCAAATGAGCTAGTTCCAATGCCAGAAAACAAACACGCAGGCCAGACAACTGAGGTTCAACACAACGCTCCAAGACTAACTTTGAAAACCTCATGTGGCTGTGTTCAACAATCCAAATCCGTTCTATCACAAATGTATCAATTTTAATTGAGCATTTAAGGCCTTATTTTTATAGAGTAATTTTTAAATGTACCTATTTTATGTGTATGTGTTTTACCTTCATGTATGTCCACACACCAGGTGCATGCCTCATGCCCCTGGAGGCCAGGAAAAAGTGTTGCATCACTAAGCTAAAGTTACAGCCAGCTGTGAGCAGCTGTGGGTGCTGGGAAGCCAAGCCCAGACCTCCAGCAGAGCAGCCAATGCTCTGAACCACAGAGCCATCCCTCCAGCCCCTGAAGGCCTGATTTTCTCTTTTTAAAGGTCTGTAGTTTTCTTTTTAAGATTTGTAGGTTTTGTTATTATTGTTTAAAGTTTATTTATTTTTTAGTTTTTGAAATTTAAATGTCATTACATTTCCCCCTTGCCTTTCCTCACTCTAACACTTCCCATGGACCCCCTCAAATTCATGGCCTCTTTTTTTAATTGTTGTTACATATGTATATTCTAAACACATAAAAACATAACCGACTCAGTTGCTCTAATATTACTTGTTTGTATATGACTTCAGGGCTAACCATTTGGTATTGGATTCCCTGGGGTGGACTTCAATAAATATCTTGCCTTCACCTTCAGAAACCAGACCAAGACTACAATGAGGTAGCAGACTCTAAGCTGAGCTTTCCTAGTAAGTTATTCTGATGGTAGAACACAAATCCATCCATCTGCTTGGCACCAAACTATGATGTAAGTATTTTGGAATGACAGAGGAAGGAGAAAGGGGATTAGAAGTCTGTAAGGATGCTCAAGCCTTATCTCTTTAAGGAAAAGCCAACAAATTCATTTTATTGTCACAGATTCAACAGTCCCGTCATATCTCTTCTGGAGGTAACTATTTCACAGGCAGACAGACTATTCTAGAGCAGCTAGAAAATTAATATAATAAGCATGAAAAGAAAATGTTCATACCTACAGAAATATTTACAGGCCACATTATTTATCTGCTCATCACCTTAAGTTTACTGCACTTGAAACATTACTGAAAATCGCATTAAACAGATTTCTAAAAGTATGATTTAAAGCATTTAACATCATTTCAAAATATAATCCTGTTAAAAATAAAGCTGAATAAATTTATGAACTCTGACTGATGAGGATTAGAATTCCTTTTTTTTCCAAAGAATGACTTTGCATATGAAGAACCTGTCTCCTCTGCTCAACACTGTTCTCCATATTCCCTTTGTAACAGAACTAGATGACTCAGCAATCTGCCTGTATAGAACATCTATTACTCATGACTCAGCAATCTGCCTGTATAGAACATCTATTACTCATGACTCAGCAATCTGCCTGTATAGAACATCTATTACTTATGACTCAGCAATCTGCCTGTATAGAATGTCTATTACTCATGACTCAGCAATCTGCCTGTATAGAACATCTATTACTCATGACTCAGCAATCTACCTGTATAGAACATCTATTACTCATGACTCAGCAATCTGCCTGTATAGAATGTCTATTACTCATGACTCAGCAATCTGCCTGTACAGAACATCTATTACTCATGACTCAGCAATCTGCCTGTATAGAATGTCTATTACTCATGACTCAGCAATCTGCCTGTATAGAACATCTATTACTCACAACTCAGCAATCTGCCTGTATAGAACATCTATTACTCATGACTCAGCAATCTGCCTGTACAGAACGTCTATAACTCAGGCTATTCTTAGGGGCTCTTCCTATAGAGGAATAAGGAAGCAGCAAGGTGAAGACACAGGGTGTAGTAAGGCAGCAAACAGGACACAGAGGACTGGAAGAAAACCATCTTTACTCTTGTTTTCATTATAAAAATCAGGGTACAATATACATACATTTGGAAAGGGATAAGTGGATTTATTGAGCATGTTTGAGAACAGGAAAGAGAAAATTATACTCCTTTTCATTAAAAGACTAAATTAATTCCAAACTACCTGTTACAGCCATCACTCTGCAGCACAGACACACGTGTTATCCAAGGACAGTAACTACTAAGCCATCATGTAGACCACTCTAACCACACATTTCTTTAAATGACAATGAAAACAGCCAGTATCTGCTCAGGTTTCTGCAAGGTATTAATACTCTTACCTGCTTTTCCAGTTTCCTACTCTTTCTATGGCAATTGCTATCAATCAATTTAGCTCCATGCAGCTTTTCTGATCTGATTTTCATCTATATACTGTTGTAATTTCACCAAAGAAAACCTAAGGAGGCATTAAAAGCCAGATTAGAAAGCAGGTGCTAACTAGGGAGAGTCCCACCCTACACTCTAGAAGCACTACTTAAACAGCTATGATTAAAAGGACTCAGCTCCGCCATGTCATAGTCAATGGTCTTCCTGTATTGAATGTGTACCTGAAATTTACATCACAAGCTAGATCTAAAAAAAATAAAATCAAATCAAAAATACCTAACGAAAGTGGAGCCTGATATACACGCCTCCAAGCCTCCCAGCAAAACTGTCTGGAAGACACAAACTCAACCAGTTTCCCAGCCTTCCAACCATCCCAAACTACTAACTTCTACAGAAAAATCTAATGAGGAAGGATGCGCTGAAGTGCCAAGTCATCAAGTGAAGAAGTGCTAAGGCAGCGGAGGAGAGAGTAACCTCCGTGCAGACTGCAGACATCTACACCTAAAAATTACAGAGACGGAAGGAAAACACGGCACTGGGGTGAGCAAGCTTTGGAGACTATGGAAAACATGATGCACAACTTCTAGAAAGAAAAAAAAGACAATTACTGAAAACTCAACAGTTAAAAGACTGAAAATCAGATTAAATAAGAGTTGTTGGGTTTTTTTTAAAGAACCAATTTCAAGGTAGAAGTAGAAAAGTAATAAGAAGGCAAAGATGCAACTGGGAGAAATTAGAATGATGGAAATAATTAAAGAGAGATTAAGAAATAAGCAATATAATAAGATGGCTTGCATCATATCCTGAGGGGTTTAGTAGAAAGAGAAAATTGAAGGCAATTTTTATGAAAATGCAGATACGGAATGTTCCCATAATTAATGAAAGACATGCAGATTCTGGAAACAAAGATACTAGATTTAATAAAAATTACCATTATTTTAAAATCTATGGAGCACCTAGAAAAAATGAAGATGGCGAATCCGTGATGGAGCAGTCTATCCCAGAGAAGTGTTAGCGGCAACTGAAGGAATCTGTGGGTTACTTCCCCACGCCCTTCATACAACAGTCTCATGCACTAAAAGGACAATTATACAAAGCAAATGTACTGAAATTCCACAGCATCATAAACTATGATCCAGGAGAGAATGGCTGAGGCACAGTGCTAGGAAGAGAAGAGCAGGTCTAGAAAAACTCATGTCTAATTATCACTTACTTTGACAAACACAACTCAGTTTAGTGGGGAAATAGGTCTTTTTAATAAAACATGGCCAAGAAAATAGATATCCATATGTGGATAAAATAAACTATCATCTACTATCTTATAGCACATAAAAAGTTAACTAAAGGTGGCTCACAGCCCTGAATGAAGAGAGAAAGCTGAAAACTTTCTAGAAGAAACACAGGATAACACAGTCATGACTCTGCAATGTGAAGAAGACTCCTCAGACAGGACACAGAGGACACCGATGACAGAGGAGGTCAAGTTATAGATGATGTCGCCCAAACTGAAAGCTTCCACATACCAAAAACTGTTCTTAAGGGCAAGCCATGGAAAATACACTCTCTTGTAGACATACAGAGAGATAGTAGGGGAGAGAGGGAGAGAAGGAGAGAGAGAGAGAGAGAGAGAGAGAGAGAGAGAGAGAGAGAGAGAGAGAAACGCAGAGAGAGAGAGAAGCAGAGAGAAACAGAAAGATAGATAGCCACAGGATGTGCGCGCGCGCGCACACACACACACACACACACACACACACACACACACACACACACAGAAACAGACAGAGAGACCAACCGACTGACCAAAGGGTTAAATCTAGGACATCATATGACTTTTCACAGCAATAGTCTAGACCCATGCTTCATCGCAGATGACAGATGAGAAAGACACTCAGTGCCTTCCCCCATCAAGGAAATGCAAATCTAAAACAATCAGAAGGGCGTAAGTGAACTACACAGATGCTCAGTGCCAACTGTCTCTGATGAATTTAGCATTTCCAATAAAGTAAGTTTCTGATAAATTCAGACATTTACATGACATTCCTTTGTTTCTACCAAGAAGAAATATAGCTTTAGGCCCATTCAAATAAACAGATAAATAAAAATAACAAGACCATCCATAGTGACTTTGTGCAGGCCAAAAGTAGAAAGAAGATTGGAAAACGAGCAAGCAAATGCTATGACAGCTTTTCTCCAGTGAACTCCAACCCAGCAATTCACAAAATGGTGATAAACATAGCAAACTGATGACTATCAAAACGTAGTAAATGCAGGGAAGAATCTATGTTTATATACTCATGTGCTACACAATGGCCTCACAGCTAATGACTAAACACACAGTATAATCTAGATGAGTGCAGGCCACACCACCCAGACTTACATGAAGTCTATGATGTCAATCCAACAACAAAACCACCTAACACTACATTTCCAAGCATGCATCCCTGCTATGACATGCTATGTGGCTGTACATACTTTATGTAAAGTACAAATGTAGACAAAACCATCCAGAGACAGACATCAGAGTACCTCTGGGATAGGGACAGGACTGACTAGAAAAGGGATGCAGGAGAACTTTCTGGAACAATAGAAACATTTCAGACATCTTGATCCAGTTGGCAGTTACATTAAAATAAAAACAAGTTGAATTATACAGCTAAGATGGTATATTTCATTGCATCTAGATTATAACTCAGCTAAGTTTAGAGGAAAGTCCTTGACACTATGGGAACATGAAGGATGCAGTATGATATGGAGGCTCCTTTCCTGTCTATAAGAATGGCCTTCAAGCAGTGACCACTCATTCTGTGTATCTGTGTAATGTGCAACTAATAAAGCAGAGCTGGAGAGAGTTCAGTGGGTAGGGCTGCTTGCCACCAAGCCTGATGACCTGGTGCTCTGAGACCAATATGATGTTAGGAGAGAGCTGACTCTTGCCAAATTGTTCTCTGGCCTCCACACCTATGCTGGGACACAACTCCCCCTCCCCTACCAGCCTGCAAAATGAGAACAGGAAAAATTCAATAAATAAAGCAAAATACGGACTATTGACATGGCTCTTACTTTGAAACTTCCTTTATCCATTTCAGAGGGTTGCCCGGTTTCTCCTCCTTCCCACTGCACCATTTGACAGGGCACAGGCAGCCTCTCTGAGCCAGGCTCAGTGATAGCATGGAACACAGCTCATGAACTCGTGGCTACACTCCTTTTACTACATTTGGTTAATAGTAGAGTAGATGGAAGTGCAGACAGTCTCTGCAGAACGGATCTATTCCACTAACACACAGCTTAGGCTCTCAGTGCTCCAGTGCCACCCATCCCTTGGGAAGGCAGAGCAATGTTTCATTTGTGCAGAGCACTGGCCTGTCACTTTGGAGACTGGCTGGCTCAGTACAGGCTTGCCTGAAGTTCCATGGTCACTAGGGCAAGCTCAGGAGCTTTGGGGAGGGCCAACACAGAAGGAATGCTGAGCTCTCGGCACAGCTCCTTAAAAACCGAACACAGTCTGAGAATTTGTATTTAAGCTGGAGAACACAGCCCCAAATGCTGCTTATGAGTACTGTGTATATTTGGGTTGAAGATCTGAGGACACATACAACACATGCTTCTACAAAACTGCTCAGTAAAGTTGTAAGTAATCAAGAGCTCTAATACATAGTCATGAAAGGAACAAGTTGTCAGGAAGAAATATCGATTTCAAAGTTTTGTTTTTTTTTTTAAAGATTTATTTGTTTATTATGTATACAGTGTTCTGTTTGTATGTATGTCTGCACATCAGAAGAGGGCGCCAGATCTCATCACAGATGGTTGTGAGCCACCATGTGGTTGCTGGGAATTGAACTCAGGACCTTTGGAAGAGCAGTCGGTGCTCTTAACCTCTGAGCCATCTCTCCAGCCCCTCAAAGTTTTATTTTCTAGAATATAACTTCAAAATATTGACCATGCTCTAGACAAATATTGATGACCTGCTAGGCAATATAACAAACTTCAAAGAACCAATCCACATTCATTGGACACAAAGCAATTAAATTAGAAAAGACAGCTATAATAAACTGAATAAGAAAATCATATATTTCAAAAATTAAAGATATAATCCAGGAGCTGGAGATGGGGCAGAAATACAGATTGGGTGACCAAAATAAAAACAAGCAGGACAACAATTATCCTAAGATTAAAAGAAACTACCAAGACAGCGAAGACTGCCCAAAGTCAACATCACCCAGCCAACTTCCCAATTAACCTTCACCACGTGTCCAAGGAAGGCAATATCTTTACCTCGTATCTGGAGATTCTAAGGAGGAAAGCAAAGGAGGAAATCAGAGGATATGCAAGTGAGAAGCCCTTTGTAATCTCCTCTGGGGCATCACAGAATGAGTGCCAGAAAAGGAAGAGGAAAAGGAATTGCAGGTCATCTCAAGTATTGTAGATATAAATATTACAAACAACCTCAGCAAATGCCTTCAGAACTGTGCACAAATTTCAGGCCAGACTATGTAAGCAAGATGCTAAAATGACCTAAGGCTCTTGGAAATTATTTTGAAAGCTCTGTGGATTTAAGAATGGAATCTAATATGACCTATGTAGGAGTTACAGAAAATATTTTAATAAAATTCAATTATCATTCATAGTATAAACTTAAAGCAAATTAAAAATAGAAGACAATTTCTTAGGCTGGAGAGAAGGTGAATTCTTGCCTATGAGTCTGAATCCCCAGTCCACATGTAAAGAGCTGGCATGGCTGTACACATCCATATCTCTGTCTCAAGGCAATACAGTGGCTGCGCACATCTGGATTTCCTGTCTTGAGGCAACGAAGTGGCTGTGCACATCCGTATCTCTTGTCTAGAGGTGATACAATGGCATTGTTAAGTGCAAGATGCTCCAAGTCCTGCCCTGCTCTGCGTGCACACTTATGGGCTCAGCACCACGCACTCACATGCATACAACACTCACAGGTTCTTCAGGTTGATAAAAGGCAGCTAATGAACGTAGCTGGTGATACATTTTCTTTAAAACTGGCAACAATGCAAGACCCCCCTTGTACTCCGCTTCAGCCTAGTCTCAAGGCTCTTCTAGTTCAATCAAACACAGAGTCATCACACTCAGCATCCGGTAAGGACCCTTCACTTGATGGCACCTTCGACATGTCCACACATGACAGAGGGCAACAGGCTCCTCCAGGCCTCTCCTACAAAGGAATTCATTTGACTTGCCGCCTCACTCCTTTCTCCCCTGCCTCTCCAGCCTTCCACACTGGTGACAAGGTCTCCAAACACTCAAACATACAGCGAATATAGAATGATTGGTAGGAAACTGCTGTTACTTGTTTAGAAAAAACTAACAACCGAAAAAATCGAAATGGAACACCCATTTAGATAATTCACAGACATATCACTAGAATGAGTGTTCAGAGCAAGATTGCTATAGATAAAATCAATAGACCAAAGTCAACAATGGTTCCACATGCTACCAACAGTAACAAATCAATTTCTTAACCAACATGTTATTATATTAACAAAAACTAAGATAGATGGGAAGAAACGTAGCAAAAAGCATGTCAGCTCTCCGTGGACTTTCAAGACAACTGACGTAACAGCTCTGCATCTCCCGGCCGTCCAGTGTTCTGTGCTGCTCTCCACAGACAGAGAAGGGGCCTCTCTGCTCTCTTCTCCCACCCCAGCCCTCCTTGGCTGCCTATCGTTCTTCCTGTAGGGCTGAGGACTCATGGTATGTCTACTCTGGCATGTCTGCTGTTGTCCTTCTTCAGCTCAGGTTTGGTCAGTGATGCTGGTGAGACTTTATGTGTAAGCTCTGACATCCTAGGAGACACAGCCTCACAGCAAACTCCCTGATCCTCGGCTCTTCAGTCTTTCAGCCCCCTCTCCCAGAGACAATCATCTAATTGCATTTTTTTTTTTTTTAAAGAAGACAACAGGAAGGAAGGAGCTGATCTCTCATTGGTCAAGAAATCAGTTTAGTTGCTGAGACCAAGGTATCTTCAGAGCAATATTTTCAATGAGATAGAAGAGAATAGATAAGAATGTGTGGTTCTCAGAGAGGCAGGTGTGTGTCCTTGAAATGGTTTCATTTTCTGTAATGGGACCATATGGACGTGTATGGAGCAGCCATGCTTCAGTATTAACTTGTTATCATAGACCATAACAAAACATTCTGTCTATAAAGAAGCTGTTACACATGTGCACAAATGTATGAAATGTTACTTGTGCCACCTATAGTAATGAAAAATTGCAAACGATATGACTGTCCAGTATTAAATTGTAACCCTAAGATAGAATACTATATTGCTACCAAAATTAGTGAACTAGAGCTGGAGGTACTAGAATGGATGACTCTCATGGATCAGTAAGAGCAAAATACAGAAGATATGAGCCACTAGATGGTGTCATACACAAAACACTTAAAGGCATGCAAACCCATTACTACTTATGGCTTAGGAATTTTAAACTGGACTGAGTGGGACTGGGAGGTGGCTTGGTGGTAAAGTACTAACTGAAGTGTGTAAAGGCCTAGAGTTGATCTCTAGTGTTATGAATTATTATGCGGGGCAGGGGGGACCTCCCCTCCCAAGGGTATCCCGTGCATGCAGGGAACCATACAGGCATGCTGGGAAGATGTGGTGGGGGGAACGACTGGTGGGCAACTAACTCCATGTGGGCATGGCAACGAGTGGACGTCCACAGCCCAGAGGCCGCCTCCATGCGGGCATGGCTTATTATAATAGAAAGACAAAGAGAAGATAAGAAAGGAGAGAGAGAGAGAAAGAGAGAGAGAGAGAGAGAGAGAGAGAGAGAGAGAGAGAGAGAGAGAGTGTGTCGAGGGATGCACACCTCATGGGAGTGGAGGGAGAAAGGGGCGGAGTTTTTCCTTAAGAAGAGGCTGCTACATCAGGCCACAGTGGGGCAGGACCAGAATATTAACACCTAGCACTGTAAACAAAAGGAGATGGAAACAGATGTGTGTGAGAACAAGTAACAGCAATCTCAGGGCGAGGCTACTTCTGTGAGAAGACAGTGGCAGGGAAAGGAACCCAAAGGCCTGGACTGTGCTCAAAAGGATCATTTATTCAGCTGAGTGAGAACTACCAACACTGATGTATTAGCTCCAGTTATTGTGGATGTTTTAAGTTTTGGGTTTTTGTTTGTTTGTTTGTTTGTTTGTTTTTTCTTGAAGCAGAGTCTCACTCTAGGTCACACTGATCTGGAACTCACCATGAAGCTTAGGCTGGACTTGAACTCGTGGTAAGCCTCCTGCTTCTTTAGCCTCCTGAGAGTTGGGAGTACAGGCCTGAGCACCACCCCTGAGTTCTAAATTTTAAAAGGGGACACCACCATGGAAACTAAAAATATGTTTAGCTCTACAATGACCCAATTTCCATGAAAGGACCGGCAAACAAACAGGAGTCCTGACTCTGAATACATGAGAGGTTTCTGGTCCCAGGTAACATGCAGGGAACAGGCTTCCCTCCCAAGGCTCAACAGAAACACACTACCCTAACTAAATTCTCAGAAAGCGGGGGAGCAGTCACGGACAGATCGCCATTTTGGATGGATTTCAGGAGGCCGGTGGAACTTCCCAAGAGATGGCCCTGAGCAAGAGGGACTGCAGCTGGGAACCACCAGAGAGATGCTGCACTTCACACAATCCCTTGGATGGGAGCCCATGGCACATGCTCAGTCTGGACACGCAAAGATCAGGTCTGGGAGGCATGCATGAAGCATATTGGAGAGGTATGTAATTTAACATCTGTCTGCTCAACAGCAATTCCTGAACCAACCCTAACCCTACCCTACCCCCATCCCTGGTACACATCCAGAGAGGCTGGGTGATGGAGTCCTCAGCAGGATGTGAAGTAGGTGAGACAGAGAGGGAGCTTCCTCTGGGAAGAGGGTTAGTAATGGCAGTGGCAAAAACAGACTGGCTGGGGGGGAGGGGACAGGAAGGGCCTCTCATCCAGCACAAAAGCAAACAAAGTCCTTCCGCCCAAGTAAAATCTTCCTTATCTCAGCAATTAGCTCATGAGCCGCAGTTTCCTCTCCACTCAGCCTGAAGGGATGTCCAGTGTGTCCAATACACCAAGTTACACAACCCAGTGATCAACCGAGACAGAGACAGAGAGACCCCCACCCCGCCCCTCATGGCTAAAGACGGCTTAGACACCCAAGCCCCTACCCAATATTTTAAAGTCACTAGTTGAAGGGCTGGGGGACATTCAGTGTCAGAGCATTTGCCTAAAGGGTACCGGACAGGGCTGGAGAGGTGGCTCAGTGGTTAAGAGCATGTACTGCACTTCCAGAGGCCAGTTTAGTTCTGAGCACCCACATCGGCAGCTCACAACCACCTAGAACCCCTACTTCAGAGGCATCTGCACCCACACTTAAAAAAAAAATCCTAACGATCACCAGACACTATATAGAAAAAAAAAGGCCAAATGTGGTGGGAGCACACCTGTAATCTCACACCTGGGAGGTGGAGGCAGGAGTATTAGGGGTCAATCCTTGGCTACAGAGGGAATTAAAACCAGTGTGGGCCCCATGAGACCCTGTCTCACCACAAATCTCCCACCCCCAACCCCAAAGAAAGAATAAGTGTGGTAACTGAACCTAAGGGCAGGAAAAGATGAAAATAAAAATGTAACCTCAGATTGAAAAGTCTTTTGGATGTTTTAAGCAAAGGTTACATGCCAGACATGGGAGCTTACACGTTTCATCACAGCACTCAGCAGGACAGGCAAGTAGATCCATGTGAGCGCCAGGCCAGTCAGAGCCACATAAGAAGGCTCTGTCTGAAGAGGGAGAGGGGGAGACAGACAGACAGACAGAGAGGGAGAGAGGGAGGGAGGGAGAGGGGGAAAGAGGGAGGGAGGGAGGGAGGGAGAGAGAGAGAGAGAGAGAAAGAGAGAGAGAGAGAATAAAGAGAAGGGTGTTGTAGAAATAATTTAACTTAAGATCTGAACTACACCCTTGTCTACCTTACATGTACATTCAACTTCTTGCATTACCTGCATTATACTTATCATTATGAAATATATATTCATGATACTGTTGTCTTTTTAAGTTTCATGAATGGATACAATTTCCTTTCCCACAGCTGCTTCTGCGGCAGCTGCCACAGCGGTGAGCAGAGTCAACACTCACTCACATGTAATCAGTGAGTTCCCAGCTGAGTGGCATGTGCTTTCCCAGGGAAAGCCAAACTCTGGACAGGAACATGCTAGGGCAGCAGACTGCTGCCCACAACTAGCAGGAGCTCTTTGGATGCTTACCGGCCCCAGTATCCGAGGATAGACTGAGTCCTGACTGAGCAGCTTGTGAGGATTCAGCAGCACAGCCAAGTAATCCAGTCTGGAAGCTCTGAAAACAAACAGCTCCACTCCACCACTTCATCCAACCAGCGGAGGCCTTGACACGATTCAGAAATAACTGTGCAATAGATCAGGTCTTAGGGAAGGTTCTGAGTGTATCCTCCCTTCAGAAGCCAAGGCACTAGCTTCCTTAGACTTTCTGGGAGAAATGAAAGTGAAACCAATCCATACAGTGGAGCATCGTCTGTCCCCCACATCTGCACACCACAGAGAGCACACTGTGTTCTCTAAGGAAGGGGTTCTGGGAGGGTGTGCCTTTGAAAGCTCATGCATGACATCAGAGAGCCCAGATTCAGCTTTTCTCCAGTGTTGACACAAAGGAAACTTTTAAAGTGATGATAATGCTGCCATTGGGTTGTCCACAGGGTTGGCATCGTATCACAAAACTGAAGACGCGTTTCTAGCACCTCCACCTTTGTGTTAATACACAAGGCCTCCGCATCAGACTACTATTTAGTTACCCACTTCCAGCAAAACCATCAGGTCCTTCTGCTGGGGAAGAAGTAAGGGTAGTCACCCTATGGCCTCTGGGAACTGAACCCAGGTCCGTACTCCACAGCAGAGGAGGTCAAGTTCTCATCATGGAGGAGGAGAGCATCACATGATCGTAAGCCCCACTCTTAGGATTCTGCCATCACAGCACTGTCAAGCCCAGGCGTTGTCACCGTCCTAATGCGCCAACCCTTCTACAGAGGTCCTCATGCTGTGGTGACCCTCAACCACGAAATCATCTCAGTCGCCACTTCAAAACTGTCATTTTTGCCTCTGTTATGAATCGTAATGTAAATATCTGTGTTTTCTGATGGTCTTAGGCGACCCCTACGAAAGGGTCACTCGACCCAAGAACCACTTCTCAAGTCAGTTTGAGGGCTCAGGTTTTGTCCCCACAATATGTATGTCTCTTTCCCCTCTGCTCACACTGTCCTAAGCTGTTGTTATGTCCTCTTTTACAGTCAGCAAGCCAAGAGACACAAGTGACAACCGAGCCCGATTACTTCATCTTTAAACAAATCTGAAATGAGACCCAGACAGGCGCAGTGTCTCACCCAGGGTCACACAACTGATTAGGGGTAAAGCTGAGACCCGACGTAGGCCTCTGCAGCCCTGTGCACTCCTCCTTCATCAGGAGGCCTCCTGGGAACTGCAGAAGACAATCTCATGGACCTCTACATCTTCCCTCTGCGTCTCTCCTGGGTACACACCAATACCCTTCCCATCTAACTCAGTACCCATGGCAGAGGATAAGGAGCAGTAGTCAGGAACACCAGCTGCTTCATTTAGAGGACACTTCTACCATTTGTAATTTTATATTTACCTTTGAAAATAGAAAACACCTCCTTTTCAACATATTACAAAGCTCTATAGTTATATTCACAATTTAAATTCAGAAAAAAAAAAAAACCTAAATAACTTCAGATTCTGCATTACACACGCGATGCTGAACTATCATCACTTCCTCCAAAGAGAAGCGGGGTCCATCTGTAGTCACTGTGGTACTCACCACAAAGGTGATCTGATTGTGTCGGAGGTTAAGTTCAGTTAGCGAATCCAGACCATTGAGATTGTCAACGTGACTCAAGAGGTTCCTGGCAAGGTTTAAAACTCTCAAATCACACAAATGATTAACATTTTCAATTTTGGTGATCTGAATGAAAAAAAAAAAGGGCAGGGAGAAGCATGATTAGCATGGGCATGTCATAAAACTCCAAAAATAAAATATTCAAGTCACCAGATTTAATGACAAGTTTATACCGAGACATTCATAGTCCATCTAAGCATCTCACTGCAAGTCCTATGAAGTCATTCAACTTGTGAAAATTAGCTAAGGATCCTAGTGACAATTTGACCCTAACAAACAATCGAGAAACATAAATTTCCTCAAATAACCATGAGTCCCTTTGGAGAAGCTCTAAGGCTGCCAGCTCCTCCATGTACACACAACCTGTCATACAGAAACTGACTCTGGCCCCAAGTCACATGCTCACAATGCTTTGACAAGGCACATCAAGTCTCAGAGAGCAAAAGCAAAGGACAGGACTACCAGGATCTTGAGGTCAGTGAGGAGTCTGACTAGAAAGATGAAGGGGACTAGGAGCCCCTGTGGGAGGAAAAGATGGACGCTGTAACAGAAGAGCTCAGGCCAGGAGACAATGCTCAGTTAGGTGCAATGTGGTAGGCACTGGCCTGCAGAACAGAAGAACTTAGGTTGTGGAAGCCACACAGAGGCACAGAAGCACCGGCCCACAGCAGAGCAGCCTAAGTTCTCAGGAAGTGAGGCAAACATAGCATTATTATTACTCAGCCAACACAGCCCAAAGGTTGAGTGTCTCTGACACGGGAGGTGGGAGGGTACTCATCAACCTCCTCACAGGGCATCCTTAGGAAACAGAGATTTACTCAATGTATTATTTTTCATTAAGGGGATACATCTCAGGTCTGGAAAGACCCCCAGGGCTGGGACAGCTTGCTGCTTCTTACAGAGGACCAGAATTCAGTTACCAGGGTCCACATGGAAGCTCACAACTGCCTGTAACTACAGCATCAGGGGATCCAGTTCTCTCTTCTGGCCTCCATGGCACCTGTGCATGCGTGCACAGGCGCATGTGTGCAAGCACACACTCACACACACAAATCTTTTTTTAAAGAATAATTTCAGCGTCAGTAAATATGAATCTGCTCATTTACATCACTATAACAATTGGATTTTTTTAAAATCTAACATTTCAAAACAAATGTTTGCTAAAAGGCTCTTTTTTTAGATTCATAATACAGTTTCCATTTATGTGGACTCTTTGCAACCAACAAACATCTGTATTCTTTCTAGGCTCAAGAAGAGACATATGCAATGGTGTATTATAAATTGGAAAATATATGAAGGTAACCTGTGGTTATGTTTAAAATTTGTTCCAAGTTTTTTCATCTAATTGATTTAAAGTAAAATAATGTTATATAAAAAATTTAAAAAGAAATGTCCAGGTTATGGAGACTTATAGATGATAGAACTGTACAAGAAGATACAGAGTAGCCAGGCGGTGGTGGTGCACGCCTTTAATCTCAGCACTCAGGAGGCAGAGCCAGAAAGATCTCTGTGAGTTCGAGGCCAGCCTGGGCTACAGAGCGAGATCCAAGACAGGCACCAAATTACACAGAAAATCCTGTCTCAAAAAAAAAAAAAAAAAAAAAAGAAGATGATACAAAGTAAGACATTTGACAATAAATGTATAAGGTAATTTGAAATATATGACTTAATAAAATTATAACAGAGACTGTATAAAAGGAAATTAGTAATATAAACACAAACTTGAAAAACTCGCCGGAAATACTGAGAAAAAGCAGAAATAGGAGTGTGAAAGAGACAGGTGTGGAGATGGACAGGAGCTGTAATTATAACAGAAAAAAGAAGCAGTTTGAAAGTATGAATGGCCAACTCTGCTGGGCTCAAGAAAGACACAAATGGGTTACTATAGTTGGGGTCAGTGTACTCCACAAATCCCCATAGAAAGGTTGGCTTCCTAGGGTGCAGGTACCAGAAAGTGCCATGAGTATTAAGTAGTAAGGCCTAGAGAAAGGTCATTAGGTCACTGGGATGTGCCCTGAAGGGGATTATGGGACCTCAACCTTCCCTCCTCTCCTGTTTCTTGATTCAAGACATGAATGTTCTCTCTAATAATTTCTCCTGGCTTTGCCAGAAGCCCAAATGCAGACACCTTGTTTTAGATTTGAACCTTTGTGAGCAAAAAAGAACCTTTCTTTACTCGAGGGTTTATGCCAGGTATTTTGTTTTCATGAACTAAGTCTGACTAAGTACAGCAGTTCTCCTTTCTTCTACATACATTCCTGAACGCTCCTTAGAAAACTGTTTCTCTAATTCCTCATAGACCTGTGGGGCCTAAATTAGAGTCTCTTGCATTTTTCTGCTACTTTTACTTTGGAAACATTTTTAGTTCTTGTATTTAACATTAGTCTACAACTTTAAAAATATTTGTTTATCTTCTATGTATACGTGTTTTGCCTACATGTTTGTCTGTGCACCACATGTGTGCTTGGTGCCCATGGAGGTCAGAAGAGGGCATTGGAACCCCTGGAACTGGATTTACGGATGGTCATGAGCCACCACGTGGGTGCTGAGAATTGAACCCAGGTCCTCTGCAAGATTACCTTATGATTTTAACCACTGAGCAATCTCTCCAGACCCATTAATCTATAAATCTGTAAAATGATCACTAGGGATGTTAATTTGGCTTCTTACAATTCCATAAGTCACAGCAAGTGGTGGAATAAAGTCAGTAATTCTCTCAGCCATGGACAAAGTCACAAGGACAGAGAAAGTGACAGAAACTGTAGGCAAAGAGTGTGCAAAGAGCACACATAAAGGCTTTGATTGACAGACTTCACAGACAGACAAAATGATGATGGGAATGTTGAAAAGGAAGGCCTAATTGTGAACCACAGTGACTAGAGTCAGGGCTTCTGAACACATCAGAAGAACTGTATGTTCCGGTGCCTGGATAAAGACAAATTTCCCACTCTGGGTAAGGAAAGGGCAGTGTCTGCGAACCACAGGAAAGGTACGTTCTCCCTGAGAAAACTATTACTGAAAGAATAGAATCTTCTAGAAGCACATATGTATCTTTTTGAAGAATCTCTAGGAAAACAAAGTCTGGCAAGCCAGCTCAAAATCTGAATTAGAAACTAGAGCCAATCTCCCAGACGCCTCTGTATTCACCATGGAGGCTAAGTCTTAATGTTCCTACTTTATATTTATTTGATCTGCCACCTTACCACACCTACCACTAAAGTGTCCCCACTGTGAGATTGCTCCGACTAGTGTCCCAACTGTCCTCTCTCCAGAGAACAGCTTCCCCTGTGCCAGTCAGTCCTTTACCACTTAATACAAGTAAGAGTTACCCAGAAAGAGGAAACCTCAACTAAGGCAGTGGCCCTACCAAACTGACCTGTAGGTAAGTCTGTGGGGACATTTTCTTAACTGACTTACAGTGGAGGGTGCAGCCCACTGTGTGTAGTCACCCCTGGGCAGTTTGGTCCTGGCTGCTATCGGGAAGCAGGCTGAAGAAGTAATGAAGAGCAAGCCAGTAAGCAGCACCCCTCCACTGCCTCTGCTTCAGTTCCTGCCTCTAAGTTCCTGTCTGACGTCCATTCGTGATGGACTGTTGACTTTAAGCTTTCCTCCCTGAGGTGATTTTGGTCATGGTGTTTATCACAGCAATAGGAAGCAAACCAAGACAGCTCCTTTCCATCACTTCGATCCATTTCCTGACCAGAATCACCACTCCTCAAAATACTTTCATATCCATGAGACAACTGTGCTGAACATTATGCTCACTAGGCAATCTTAATTTCTAATGAAGCATAGTAAGGTAGAAAAGACCAGTTATTAGATATTGATTTATTTAATGATTCACTTACAGCACCACCTGGACCGCCCATTGCCACACACGGGTTCCCCTGCTCCCTGGAACAGAATGACCTGGAGACACAGCTGAATCAAAGGGTCGTTGCCCTTAACAACCGCTGACAGCGGCCACACAGGCTTCTTGCTGACTGCCATGTAAGCGTCTGTAACATCTCACTTGCTCGCTCCCCCACCTTGTGGTCACAAACTGGACCTGGCACTGAAGCCTTTCAGGGGCTGGCCTGGCTTTGGTCCACTGGTGCCATCTCCTCTCCTCCACACTCACTGGTGTTGAATGCTTACTCCAGAAAGACTCCCACAATGCTAATGAGAGTGAATTCTAAAGATCGTCAACTTTCACTTAACTGGTGCTTAACCTTTATTTATTTTTCTCACATTTATTGATTTTATTTAGGGGGGAAGGCATGCAGATGCCCAGCATGAGTGAGGTCAGAGTCTCCTTCTACCAGTAAGTACCAGGGATAGAACTCAGGGAGTCAGGTTTGGGAGTACATGTCTTTACCCCTCAGCTGTCTCTCAGGCCCTGATGCTAAGTTGATGTTTGTATTGAATGGTCCACCTTTTGATGTTTTAGGGACCTAACACCACAAAGGCTGTCCCTCTTGCTCTGAAACACCAGTTTTGCCTGTTAAAGTTGGTTATTTTAAAAGACGACTCAGATTCTCATTTCAAACTCCCCGCCTTGTGACTATGGAACTTTAGGAAATAACTATTTGGTACAAACGTGCAATCTTCGTATCGGACTCTGATAGCACGAAGCTGTAAGATATGCAGTAAGGTGATCCCATGAAACACAGTGCTTGCCTGAACAGCGGCCAGCAGATGACACCTGCACACGATCAAGTGATGCAGTATTCATTACAGGTGCCTGCAAATTCTCAAAGGTATATCATAACTTAAAAAACCTCATGCAATCATTATTTCTATATCAAAATAGTCTTACTAAAAGTGTTAGCATCATAAAATGCTTCACCTGCATGATAGTTTTAAAATAGTGTGTATGAATGACTGCTGATCTGGTCAAGTTGCCTGGATGTGGAATGAACTAAGGTACAGACTAACGAACACTCCAGAGGGATTTTCTTCATCAAATTACTTGAAGTGGGAAGATCTACCCTAAATGTGGGTGGCAGCCCAGATAAATGGGTACAGAAGTGGGAAACTTTGCTTTTTGCCTGCTTGCCCTCACTCTTGCTGGCAAGGTCTGCTGCATTCTTTCAAAGGTGTTAGAACCAACTTCTCTGGGATTCTACTGTAAACTGTAGACCAGAAGCTCTCCCAGAATTCTCCAGGCCTGTGCATCAGATTGGGAGTGCTAAAACATCCAGCCTTGTGGACTAATCAACTAGCAGATTTCTGTTCTCTCCAATGGGAGACTACAATTGTTGGACTATAGTGTATGAAACATTTAAATAGAACACAGACACACACACTGTCTTAGAGTTTCTATTCCTATGATGAAACACCATGACCAAAGCAACCCTGGGGAGGAAAAGGATTTATTTGGCTTACACTTCCACATTATAGTAGATAACAGAAACAAGTCAGGACAGGAACTCAAACTGTGCAGGAACCTGGAGGCAGGAGCTGATACAGAGGCCATGGAGGTGCTGTATACTGGTTAGCTCCTCATGGCTTGTTCAGCCTGCTTTCTTATCCAACCCAGGACCGCCGGATGGCACCACCCACAATGGCCTGGCCCTTCCACATCAATCACTAATTAAGAAAAATGCCTACAACCTGATCTTATGGGGGCAATTTCTCAATTGAGGTTCCCTCCTTTCAGATAACTCTAGCTTGTGTCAAGTTCACATAAAACTAGCCAGCAGATACATGATACAATTTCTGTTCCTCTAGAAAATCCTGACTAATAAGTATGCTACAAGATAAAAATTTTACTATGATTACAAACCAACTTAAAAACCCACAAAGGCATTACGAAATCCAGGACAGTGATGACCTCTGACAAAGAAACAAGGGGCAGAGTGAATGAAAAACACCAATGCAGAAGGAAGATTACAGTTCTTGAGTTTGCCTACATAAACACTGTCATAATTAGACAGATCCCCGGGGTCTCGTCTGTGATTTACTTCTAAGAAACTAGGAAATCCTGCACTAGAGGCTGAAGCCCTTAGAAAGTCAATGAGTTCGTAAAGTGACTCTTACAACTCAATGTTAGCATGATATTGGAAACATTTATAACATGAAATGTGCTGCAGACTTTCAGAGAGGAAGGGAGGGGGAAGGGGAGGAGGAGAGGGAGGAAGGGAGGGAGGGGAGCTGTACAATACCTGATTTCCATGAAGGTCCAAGACATCTAAATTTTTTAGATTCTCCAGATTTGAGATTTTCCTGATTCTGAAAATTAGAATAAGCAGAATTGAATAGAAATGTAGATATATCACATCTATGAGTGAATCAAAGCTGCTGAGGCAGAAAGATATGCTCATTTTAATATTAAAATTCTCCATCTCCCACTGAATGCACAGAGAGTGGTAATAGATGCAAACTACTGGGGAAAGATGCAGAAATGGCTCATTTTAGAGAAAAGCAATGCCACTTCTGACCTCCGGTCAAAGCGTGTGTTGTGAGGGAGGGGGAGGCAGTGCCAGGCACAGTGGAAGTGCTAGCCAAGTATATCCTTTTCCTCCCCAAGGTTGCATTTTGAGACAGGGTGTTTCTCCAAACTTGAAGCACACCATTTTGAGTACACTGCCTGGCCAGCAAACCCTTATAATCTGCCTATTTCCACTCCCATCACGGGGTTACAAGTGTACAAGACCATGCCTGGCATTTGTAAGTGGAAATCTGAACTCAGAACCTCAGGCTTGTGTGGCAAGCATCTTACCCAGCAAGCCATTTTTCCAGGCCCAGAATCATGGTATTAACATTTCGAAACTTACTCTCTGGGGATAACAGAACTTGTCGTCATCCAGAGCACTCTGATCTAGAGGCCCAATGGAACCCATGTGTAGTTAGAGCTCTCTGTTCCACCCATGTGTAGTTATCCCAGCAAAGTGGAACTGAAGGTTCTGGGTAATCATGTAATGACAGTGAACCTGAGACCTGAGGGCTTAGAGGACACCAAGGAAATGGCACTGAAGGAACTCCACCACGGGCCAACTGAACCCAGAAGCCTGTATTCTCTGGTCCCACTGCCTCAGTAATTGTCAAAAGAAGGTGGGGAAATCTGTTATGACCAACAGGAGACAGAAAGTCATCCACAACACACAGCTGGAGATGCTCAGCCAGGTCCCTTCTGCTGGCCAGAGCTCTCATCTAAGAGTCTATGGGACTTATGTCAGCAGATGTTCCAGCCAGGAGCACTGACAGATGTTTTAGGAATCAGAGGTGTATGCAACAGATACTTGTGAGACACCTGATCTTGGAGAGTGTAGCATGTTTTCTTGTAACACAGTTCCCTTTGATGCATGGGTACTAGCAGTTCGACAACTATTTAACAGTGTCTCCTGTAAAAATCAAAATACAGCTGTGCAGAGCAAGCAAATAAAAAGATGGAGGAGGAAGAGAAGGAAGAGGAGGAGACTATTAGATTGTTTTTACTGCAGAAAACAAGCACTTAGCAGAGGATGTTGGGTCCCTAAGAGTAGGAACCCCAAGGCCTTCAATAAGACCCAACAATGCTGTCTTCTGGGTCAAGATGAAAAAACTGTTTCTCAGAAACTGAAAAGTAGAAACAGGCAGGAAGAATATGATGCAACCAGGACCAGCATTTGAATATTGTTAACAATTAGAGATGGGAATCACATATCTCTCTAGAGAATATCTTCATCTTAGGTAAAAAAAGGAGACATTCAGGCAGTGGCGCTAGAGAATAAATGTGAGCTAGACACTAAGAACCAGAAAGGAGCCATGTCTGTGGAAGCTTGCAAGGCCCAACTAGAAGAAAAGTCTTAAAGTCAGCTTCTCTCCTCAGTAAGCTGCCTGGAAACACCCTCCTGGTGTGTGGTAGTTTATACACAGCTGACTATGCCAGATCCCTCCGACCACTCCATTCCCACATCTCTAAAATGAAAGGACTTACTTCTGAGGTCACTTAAAACTTTAATATTCTATGGCTCTATAATCTCCCAAATTCTCTTTATGTGAAACTTTTCTTTTTCTTTTATGTTTCATTATGCATTTATGTGTATGGAGAGCAAGTGAGTGCCAGACAAGGGCATCAGATCCCCTAGAGCTGGAGTGAAAGGCTGCTGAGGACAGGCCTGACATGGATGCTGGGAAATGAACTGCAGTCCTCTGCCAGAACAATATGCTCTCTTAGCCACTGAGCTCCCTCTCCAGACCCTCCAACTCCGTAATTTATTCTTCAGTGGAATTCTTAATGCAACATTTGAACTAATAAACTATACTGATAGAAACTTTCAGAGAAACATCAGGGGAAAATACAATCCTAAAATTCTGGGACATGACCTTGAGAATACAGTTAAGAAGACAACATCTCCAAACACAGCACTTGAAATATTATATAAATTAGGCTGAAATAAAGAAAACTGGGCCGTCGGGCAATGGTGGCGCACTCGGGAGGCAGAGGCAGGCAGTTCTTTGTGAGTTCAAGGCCAGCATGGTCTACAGAGTAAGATCCAGGAAAGGCACAAAGCTACACAGAGAAACCCTGTCTCGAAAAACCAAAAAAAAAAAGAAAGAAAAAAAAGAAAGAAAACTGGAGAGGCAGGAAGGTCACACTGACCTCCTCCCACCATTTTCCCCTCAGGCCCTACAAAGACTCTCGGACCTACATCCCTAAGAGGACATCTGGAGCCCCTCCGTCCAGATGAGTCCTGCTTATAAACAGAAAACAACAGGGATGCAAACAGGCTGGCAGGAACTACACAAAGGCCTAGCTGAGTCGTCCAGGTTAGACCACCGACCATGTTCCTTCTGTCCAACACACTCCTCTAAGGTTGCCCATGAGCCATCAAACCTACAATACAAATGTAACTTCTAATCTGTTTCTTTGGGTCTTCTTATCCGAAGACTACCGTGTCACATAAAGTTATATAAACATGTTGTGATTTTCTCTTTCGAATTGCTCTTTGTTATCAGGGGTCAGCCATGAACCTTGCAAAGGGTAAAACAAAAAGTGTTACTAATTTTTAGACTCTGTTAATCCTTCTTCTAAGGTATCCAAAGTTACTTGGTAAAACTGAATGGCAAGTCCAAAGTGATTTCAAGGCCATGAGTCAGGACCTGTGTAGCTACTGCCTGATGGAGCTATAAAAAGGGGCTGGAGCAGGACACAAGATGCGACACTAAAACAGACTGAGGGGCTAGGGCATGGCACCCTTGTTAAGAGCACTTGCCATCTTCACAGAGGATCTGGGTTCGGCTCCCAGCACCTACATCAGGCAACTCACAATGGCCTGCAATTCCAGCTCCAGGGGATTTAACACCTTCTTCTGGCCTCCATAGGTACCAGGCACACAGGCAGTACAGAGACATGCACTCAGGAAAACACACATATACAAAATTAAAAACATAAATATTCAAATAAAACATACAGGAACTACTCTCTGAAAAAGAATTGACCATTGATTCAACAATCACAAAGTAGCAAATGTCCCTCTCAGGCAAACACTAACAAAATGGCAAGAAATACACAAGCCTCAAGTGAGCACACATGCTTAAAATACATCCTGAGAAATCATAAGTCAAAGCTGGGCTCCTCCACTCACGTGTGTCTAAGGCATGGTGCTGCAGCAATGCCAACAAGTCTGTCAGACTGAGTCCCACTGAACAAAATCAGGATGGATTCTTCCAGTGCTAGAACGAAAGCCCAGGCTCCCATGCATGCATGGCCAGTGTGCTACCCCTGACTTCCGCTGAGCTTTCCTCTAATGATACCTACAATAAGTACTACTCTGCTTGGACTTACCATCTGAACACTCTATGGATTCTACTGGCTGTAAGCCAGAACTGCTCCTGGGGGCTTCGCAGCTAAGAGTGCTGCATGCAAGCACAAAGAACTGAGTCTGCATCCCAAACACCCACACAAAAGCTGGGTGCATCGGTGTGGAATCACAGCACTGCAGAGGCGGAAACAGGAGTATCCTGGGGCTCACTGGCTGGCCAGTCTAGCACCCCGCCCACCCACACACCCAAAGGGCCAGCTCTAGGTTCAGCGAGAGACCTTGCCTCGGGAAGAAAAGGCAGAGAGACAGAGCAGGACACCAGTGGACCTTCTCTCACTTCTACACACAATGTGAGAACCAGCACAGGCATGTGCACACACACCCATCTGTTCCTACACACACACACACACACACACACACACACACACACACACACACACACACACACGTATGCATGCAAGCACGCACGCACTGCACGCACACACGTGTTACAGTGCACACCCCATCCCCACACCATATTCACATACCCCCACACACAGAGAAACTGCTTTACAAATACCTGTTTTTTCCTAACAGAAGGACACGGAGGGACTTCAGAGTGGAAAGCCCACTGATTTCTTCAATCTGGTTATCGTATAAGTCCAAGAATATTAACCTCTGTAGATTAGAAATATTTTGGATCCGAGTTATAAAATTGTGCTGAAAGTTCAACAAACGAAGGTGTTCTTCCCCATCGATGATAGGACACACAGTCAACTTTTGTCTAGAAAAAAACGTGAAGTGAGTAAGATTCGGAGGCAGCACCCCCTTCCTGTTTCCTCTGTCAAAAACTATCCAGTAGCATGTCTGTGCACCCAGGCTTTGAGAAGGAAAAGGTAAGTTGGTGCTGGAGAGATGGCTCAGCAGTTAAGAGCACTTACTGCTCTGACACAGGACCCAGGTTCAGTTCCCAGGACCTCACCTCAGCTCGCAACTGCCTATAACTCCAATTCAAGGGATTCCAGAGTCCTCTTCTGATATTCACAGGCTTAGGAATGCATGAGGTACACAGATATACACCCATGCACACATGCATACAATTAAATTTGTATTTTTAAAGAGAAAAAAGTAATTTGGACCACTTCCTGCCCCAGGGAAGAGACTTAAATTTAATTGTAAATTGTGAAAAAACAAAAACCCAGAAGACAAAGTAACCACTAAAGTCTAAACTCACACTGTATTTTAAAATGAGTCTCTAATATTCATTTCACATGACATTAACATCAAAAACTTTAAAATGTAATTGTCTTCTCAGGGGAAGGTTTAGATGGTCAAACCAAGTCACAAAGCCAAGGAAAAAAAATGCCTTTGGTATCAGTCACTGATGGCAAAATTTTCCTGAGAGACCAAGCCATGGGAGTATGAACCATACTAAAGAGCTTATTTTAGAATTACTGACTCACAAAATGCTCATGAGAACGAGAAGAAATATTGCCATCTACAAGAGGGGATACTGTTGGAAAATTCCCTCTGAAGCTCCTTAACTGTAGGGCAACCCTTACTGAACGTGTCTCAGGGCTGGCTGCTGGATTCGACTGTCCAACACTAGCTTTCTCTGCAGAGCACTCGTGGTTCTCCAAGAACAGATGAAAACGTTAAGTGTGTGTCTATTTAGTTGTATTTAAAACAGTGAACCTCCTCTGTGCAAAAAGCTGGACTGTTTCGTATGTGAAGTAAGTTCATGGCCCTTGAAGAATTCGACCCATGTCATAACATGGGGAAGGAGAAGGTCCTGGGTGATTCTGCATGAAGAGTCAAATGCTCTTCAAGGAAAATACAGCTCGCTCTGTGTATTAACAATATTAGTGTGGCGGCTAGTTAGAAACATCCCTTCAGTGAAATCACATGAATAGGAGCTTTGAAGAAAACAAATCAGATGCTATAAACACAGGCACAATATGGAAGTGATCAGAATTCTTTTTGCAATGAAAAAAATGGTTAGCAGGAAAAAATAAGGGAATATTAATGGTTATAAAGCTATCATGCTTTAAAAACAGACCCTTACAGCTGGGAACAGTGGTGCACGCCTTTCATCCCAGCGCTCAGGAAGCAGAGGCAGAGGTGGTGGGTATCTGTGCTTGAGGCAAACCTGATCTACACAGTGAGTTCTAGGCCAGCAATGGATACAGAGTGAGACCCTGTTTCAGAAAGAGAGAGAGATAGAGATAGAGGCAGGGGAAGAGAAGGAGAGAGAACGGGTGGGGGAAAGAGACTGGAGAAACTGGTTTAAGGAAAGAAAAGTAAAAACCACGGGCAATAGTACCAGTTTTGTGGGGCTCATATTTAGAATTCATCCCATGCTTTATACTCTCACAGCTGACATTTCTGTTACATAAACTATAACTTAACTGACTACAGATACGCTAGCTGAGGTCTGTATTGTTGCTCTTAGCAACCTTGAATCGTACCCTCCCTGCTCAGTCGGCCTCTCATAGTGAAAGCCTCACCGCCTGTCTTTGAATCAGTTGTTACTCACACGGGAAAATCACAAACTGCCTTCCTTTCACAAACTTCTATGTCTTGAAATAAAGTCACTTCCCTTTACCACAGGAATCCCTGCCAGTCCACCAAAACGAGATAGGAAGCCACCAAAACAAGACAGGAAGCCACCAAAACAAGATAGGAAGCAATGGCCAAACTACCCCAGGAGGGCTCTGCTAAAAGCCTTGGGTTCTGACCCCTCCTGCCCCATCACTGATGCCTGCCTGTACACAATATATCATATTGTGTACCCTAATAAACTTGCCTGAAGATCTGAGGACAGAGCCAGCCACTGGATTAGACATACAGGTCAGGCAGTGGTGGCACACACCTTTAATCCTAGCACTTGAGATCTCATGCCTTTGCTTGGGAAGCACACACCTTTAATCCCAGGATGTAATATGGCAGGGCAGAGAAAGGTATTTAAGGTATGAGGAAACAGGAACTCTCTCTCTCTTTAGGCTGAGGATTTCATAGAGGTAAGAACTAGTGGCTGGCTGTTCTGCTTCTCTGACCTTTCAGCTTTCACCCTGATCTGGCTCTGGGTTTTTGTTTGTTTGTTTTTGTTTTCATTAAAAGACCATCTAAGATTCGAACAACATGCCTGTATAGGACCATGAGTTTGACTTGTTTCCTTCTTTGAACAGGCTGTCTTTTCTGGTATTTCAGGCTTTCTTTTCATACCAGTGAGAGCCAAGTACTTCTTAGGGTTAGAGTCTTCCCTTGAGCACTCAGACCCCTGACCAAGAAGCCACACACACAACAATGCAGAAATCACTACTATTACCCACTAGCTAGCAAACAAGGTTTCCCAAGGTGGTTCCTTGCTGCTGATCCAACTTTTTTGACAACACATACAACAGCTTATCGCACTATAATGCTACGATCTCACAGCCAGCCTTTGAAGTAGAGGAAGTGTCTACTCATCAGTGCTGGTTTCTCCATTCTGGAGGCTCATGTTGCCAAAAAACTCATCTTTAAAGCTGCCCAAGCCACTCCCGAGCTACAACACAGGCATTAAACTTCCTAAGTCACAGTCTTACAAACAGGGCCCTACAAATACCAAGCAACACAAGGCTGGGTTACTATTCTTGACTGTGTTTTTAAAGACTGAAGGGGAAGTTCCTAATTAATCCTTCAAAGATTAAGACACTACTGGGAAAATTATAAACATAAGGCAGTATTTAGGATGGGAATCTCAAAACCCACTCACTTTCTAAGGCTGTCATGAGAGATGTTGTTCTCAACTAGAACTCTGCCTACAGAACAGAGCCTTTCCCTGATACATGCAGGAGGGCTGATTCCGTGTGCCAGCTGTGCCCTTCTATGGCCAGCTGTGCACAGCACAGATGTTCTGTCTAGTGGGATCCTACACCCACCATCCCATTACAAATCCCTTCCTGGTTATAAAGAAAGGCATTAAACTATATATATTCATCAAGCCTTATATATATTCACCTCCTCATCCACCATTTTAGCAAGAGCCCACTTTGTACCAGGCTCTGTTCTAGGTGCCCAATAATATAACTGAACCAAAAAAATTACCATTTATGAAGATTATATTCTAGTAGGTCACAGACAACAAACAAAGTCAATATTTAACATATTAGAGAACAATGTTAAGTACTAAGGGGGAAAATAAAGCAGAGAAGGGGGTGAGGATGTGTATGTGGTATGTGTGGGGAGAAGGTGGCCATAGAAAGTCACCCTTGACAAATAGTCAAACGAATGGAAACACATGAACTATGAACCAATGGCTGAGGGGCCCCCAACTGGATCAGGCACTCTGAATAGGTGAGACAGTTGATTGGCTTGATCTGTTTGGGAGGCATCTAGGCAGTGGTACCGGGTCCTGCGCTCATTGCATGAGTTGGCTGTTTGAAACCTGGAGCTTATGCAGGGTTGCTTGGCTCAGCCTGGAAGGAGGGGACTGGACCTGCCTGAACTGAGTCTACCAGGTCGACCTCGGTCCTCGGGAGAGGCTTTGCCCTGGAGGAGGTGGGGATGGGGGGGGGGGGGGGGGGGGGGGGGGGGGCGGGAGGGGGGAGAACAAGGGAATCCGTGGCTGATATGTAGAACTGAATGGTATTGTAAAATAAAATAAAAGGGGAAAAAAAAAAAAAAAAAAAAAAAAAAAAGAAAGTCACTCTTGGGATGATGACGTCTGAGGGAAGACCTGAGGCAAACAGGAGAGACAGATGTTGTAGAAAGGAGAAAAGAAAATGTCCTCACCTTTCTAGGGTCAGCCTGTCTGAGTAAAGAACTTTCTCTTCAGAAGAACGCTGGAGAATAGGAAATGATGGCATTGATGAGGTCACCAGATTAATATGATCACCTATTGAAAATGATACACAAATCACTTGATTAAGGTAAATCTTAACAGTTGTGATACTAGAGCCACTGTTTATTTAGAGAACTTTGGAACCTACAGATATCTTTTCTAGACATTTCCACAGCTTCCATACTAGAAGATTATTACACTGGGGTTGTTCTCTTTTTCTCAACCCTAAGCTCTGTGCTCTGTTGGGGCCAAATAGCTTTTGCTTGCCTTACAGGTCAGCTGAAAAATCTAGACGTGCTCTGGTGCTGTCTTCATCCCTTTACAGTTCTGACTCCTGATACTACATGCCAACTACAGGATACACTACATGATAGCCCCTCATTACCAGATACATTGGGGCCAGCACTATGACAGCCCTGCCGGATTCTGGGCTTTGAAGGTGTCTGAATGGAAGAGTCTCCAAATGCTGACAAGGAGCTTGTGGCCGTTCTCATGTCCAGCCCACAGGGTTCTGTCCCGTTTGTTGTGGATGAGATGAATGATGACTTATTACGAGGCGACGGACTTACTACTCTTCCATCTCCTTCAAAATATCAAAAAGTTTATCACAAAGCTATAAAATACATGACTTTGCTATAGGATAGACACAGAAAGTAGTTTGGGATAGCAGATGTAAACCTCACATCACTGTTTTTTTTTTCCCTTTGAGTAGGCTACTACTATTATTAGATAATGTTGCAAAGACACCAAAGTGGATGTTGACACATTTAGGATACTGTAACTAGGATCCAAGAGCATATGACACCCTGTGAAGTCTACAGGCTGCTGGCTGGGTGTTTCTGATAGTAAGAAGCATTTCATCTTGGAGAGAAACACACATGAAACGAATAAGCTAGAAGAATGTGCAAAAACACAGACTATATAAGAACAGTAGAGGTGGCCCAGTGGTTGAGAGCACTAACTGTTATTACAGAAGACCTAGGTTTGATTCCCAGTAACCACATATAGCAGCTTATAACCATCTGTTAACTCCAATTCTTAGAGATCCAACTCCCTCTTCTGGCCTCGGAGGCATTGCATGCTTATGATGAAGACACACATGCAGGCAAACATCCACACATACATTTTTAAAATACTTACTACTACTCTTTAAAAAGAAGAACAGTATCTTTGCACGTAGTGTGTCTAGTTACTGGTTAATAAAAAACCTCACAGATGAGTTTAGAAAGAGGTGAATACTAAGACATATTCTAAATAAGTAGAAGATTATAGAGTGGTCTGGAAGCAAGGATAAAAAGTTCCAAAAATCTGAATACCAGAGGATATCTATTATATTCGTCTCTGTAGAGTGAGCATCCACTGGAAGCAGCAGGTGACAAGGAAGAACCTGATGGAGCAATCGGCAGGATGCTAGACCCCGAGACTACCACAGAAGCCTGCTCCTTAGACTACCTGAAGAGGAAAACCTAACCGAGAAGCCGGCAGGCTTTCAGGAGGTCATTACTGATATGAAAATAGCCTAAAATCAAGCCACACACACACACATATCTCTTAACTGAGAAGCAGTGGTATCAGTATTAGCTGGCCTTTTCAGCAATACAAGACCAGGCCATCTCATGCTTTCCACAAAATAATCAGTGCTCACATCTCACTTTCCTGAATAACATGAAACATCAAGAGAGCTAATAATGCTGTCCCAAGAGGTAAGCACCTAGAATTGACACTGCTCAACAACAAATGTCAAATAACAGGAACACTCACTGGCTGGATCCCCAAGCCACAGGAACCAATGTTGTTGTTTTCTCTTTTGGGGGGGTCCACCACTCAGCTCCCAAATAAATCACACACAGAGGCTTATTCTTAATTATGAATACCTGGTCTTAGCTTGGCTTGTTTCTAGCCAGCTTTCCTTAACTTAAATTATCTCGTCTACCTTTTGCCTCTGGGCTTTTCCCGTTTTCTTACTTCTGTAAATCTTACTCTTACTCCTACTCCGTGGATGGCTTGTAGCTGGGTGGCTGGCCCCTGACGTCCTCATCTTTCCCTCTCTCACTTCTTGATCTTTTCTCCTCCCAGATTTCTGCTCCTATTTATTCTCTCTGCCTGTCAGCCCCACCTATCCTTTCTCCTGCCTTGCTATTGGCCATTCAGTTCTTTATTAGATCATCACGTGTTTTAGACAGGTACAGTAACACAGCTTCACAGAGTTAAACAAATGCTACATAAACAAAAGTAACACACCTTAAAATAATATTCCCTAACAAACCAACAGAGGGATTTGGAGTTCAAAGCCAAAAACAGCTCAAGGATTAGCTGCAGCATAAAGCTTAGCTGTCAAGGTAAGTAGAACACGATGAAAGAAAACTCAAGGGAATAAAGAATCTCATTTTGTCTGATTAACATTTCATTAGGTTTTTTTTTAATTCCTATTAGAACTTCAAGGCAATCTGAGCTTTAACAGTAGATCAAAAGCTTCCACGACTTGAAATGCAGGGGCAAAAATCAAAGAGTAAGTTCCATTTATACTTCATGAATGAAAGAATTCTATTCCCACGTGTTTCGGCTCCTCTTACATGCAAATGTCATTATTTTCAGTTTACCACTGATACGAGATACACCCGACCATAGATGGCAAAAGACAAAATGATTAGGGAAAAAAATCTTAAAATCTATACACAGGATCCTGTGACTGGGACACACAGGAAGCTTTGAACAGCCATGTGTCTGCGTGGGTGTACGCACTCCCGTGGAGACTGCCCCCAGATGGCTTGAGGTCACAGAAGGGGTGCTGTCACTCCTCTGTCACACGTCCCCTGACTTCCTGACCAGACCTCTAAGGTCCCAACAGCTGCTCTCACCTTACATCTCAGCAGAATTTAGATGCAGGGGCCAATCGGGAGATTTTCCACTTTATAGGAGCTTAAATGAAAATCTTTTTTTTTTTTTTGTACTTTATTTCTATTACAAAGAAATAAATCAGAAATTCCTGCATTTTCATGTAAGTAGTGCCTCAAAATGCTCAGAAGCAAACTGCTCTACAACTGGTTAAAATGACTGGTGTGGTGTAGGCTAGACCGCTGGAGCATGGGCGTCCCCATGAGAGGGGGTAGCCACAGGCAGCCCAGGGAGCACAGCACACTGTGGTGGAGAGACACTGAGCCTCATCTTGGAGAATGTTCTCATGACCAACATTCTGACTAGATTTTCCACTCATCTGTCATGACGTCAGGAGCTGAGCATTGCTCCTCCTTCCACAGACAGACTGTGTAGGCTCACTTAAGGGACTGAATGGGGCCGCAGCAGTCACTGGACTACTCAGATCTTACGAAGCCTTGAGGACACAGGCTAATAATGCTCAGCAACACCCAAAAGGCCTACAGGAAACCACACATGGAGCATTAGATCTAAACCTTACCAGTCTGAAGTCTAAACTTTAGACAAACTAGTTTTGGAACATCAAGTTCCTTTGTTTTGACTGAAAGAACCATTGGCTATGTTGTGTGGCTAGATTGTGTGTGGTTAATTTTTAAAAATAAGAAATGTCTGAAGTGGGTTGTGGAAGGCTAGATGTGAGAGTGTAGTTTATCACACAGAGGTCTTCTTGCCTGACAAATTTAAATTTAAATGTTTTTAATTTGTCAACTTAATTTTTTTCCAGAGTTGTATGCTCTAGGTTGTAGAAAACTGAGTACAGAAGTGAAGATAATATCTACAACTTATGTGACTTTCTTTACATAATACTGCCTAGACCATGGAAGAGGTGTAGTGAAAATGTTGAAGTCCACATTTAAGACATATCAAATGAGTGTCTTGTCACAGAGAATGGCTATGAATTGGATCTTTTAAGAAAAAGCAAATTCAATTTCTTTCTGCTTAAATTTATTTTTATTTTGTTATTTTATGGGTCATGGCTCTTAAATACAAAACTTTGCCTCTGGGGTTCACAAAATCATACATCCACACTACTTCCTCATTAGCAAATATTTGGTAATGTTTTCTCACTTATCATACAAATATAAATTAATAATTCCTTGAACTCTAGAAAAATGTGAGAAAGTGAGATTTTTTCACAGCTGAGGGACAAATCAAGATGCTCCTGTGCAAAAATTTTAAGGAAATTCACAATGAAGACATAAAACAACCTCTAGCTGAGAATTTGCAGCTCCATGTTGACAGCAGAGAGAGGGCAGAGCACACACTCTAGGAATGCACTCAGCACCAAATGAAGGGGGCAGGGCTGATGCTCCTGCACTCCGGAACTAGAGCTAGGTGGTGTCGGTTCCGGGACTGACAAAGTCTTGAGTGGAGGATGTAGGAAAGAGAAAAGCCAGCTAAAGTTATATGGGTCCAAGAGGAAGGCCCAGAGATATGAATCAATATTCAAACTATGCAATACTGCTGTCTGTCGACACAGTAATGAAACAGACAATCAAAGGGCCTGTACTGACCAGCCCTCTTACAGCAGGCAAATCAACAGGATCAGAAGGCATATGGGGGAGAGGGGTGCGAAGCAAGTGCTCCTAAGAGGCAGAGGTGGAACCAATTAACACTAGCACACCACAAATAACTAGCTCAACTCAGAGTAAACTATTCTGAAACAGACTTGACTAGTGTTTTAAAAACATGTTTCAGAAGTACCACCAAATCATACTACCTAACATCTGTTCAAGGGTGATCTACAAACCACATCACCACCACACCTGTCAGAACCACCCTGGTGCTGTGAATGCACACCCCAAATAACACCCAAAACTTACCACATCACAGTGAGGAAGAGGGGAAGGATGCACTAAGATTCTGCATTTTGAACAAACTCCCAAGTGATTCACATCAAGATTAAGGCTTCTAATGATGAAATGCCTGTGACTGTGTGGCTATGTGGCTATATGACTGCGTGGCTGTGTGGCTGTGTGACTCTGTGGCTGTGTGACTTTGTGGCTGTGTGACTTCTTTATGGCTGTGTGGCTGTATGGCTGTGTAACAATGTGGCTATGTGACTGTGTGGCTGTGTAACCATGTGGTTATGTGGCTGTGTGACTGTGTGGCTGTGTGACTTTGTGGCTGTGTGACTGTGTGACTTTGTGGCTGTGTGACTTTGTGGCTGTGTGACTGTATGGCTATTTAACAGTGTGGCTGTGTGGCTGCATGTCATTGTGGGAAGAAGATGGTTATTTTATATACCTGACTTTCCACTGTTTTCTTATTTTCAAAATACTTGTCTCCACATATCCTCAGTTCTGTTAGTTAGCCATTATTTTTATTTCTAATGTATGATCAGAACATTCTTTTCCTATTCTCTATTGTAACCTACTTTCAAACTAAAACAAGTTTTTTTGGGGTTTTTTTGTCTGTTTTGTTTTGTTTTGTTTTAATGCATTGGAAACAATCAACTATGGGGTGTGTGTGTGTGTGTGTGTGTGTGTGTGTGTGTGTGTGTATGTGTATGTAAATCTATACCACCAAATCTGATTTAAACAAATATCAAACCAATTTTGTAATCAATTGAACTATTTCATTTTGTAGTTCAGGTTCTAGGCAGACAAGATAAACGATGCTGTGTAAAAAGCGAACCTGTCTCAGCACCCTGACAGTACCTTGCCTACTTGAGTAGTTTCTCTCCAGATCATGCTGTAACAGTCTCCCAGGAAATGATGGTGTTTCTCTATTAAGCTTGAATTCAACCTGAAAAACAGTATTTAAGAAGATATTGGGAGAAAAAAATAACAGTAAAAATGAAGTTTATTATAAAGCAACAGATAAAATATGCTTTAAAAAAAGGTTGACTCTTGAAAACATCAAGAAGGGCCATATATTATATGATTCTATTTATATAAACTACCCACAACTGGAAAATTCATAAAAACAAAAAGCATATTTGTGGTTTCCCGGGGTTTAAAGTAAGTGGGGAATAGGGAGCCACTGCTTAATGAATTTGGGATTATGTCTGGAATGATGAAAATGTTCTAGAACTAAATCGAAATGATAGCTGCACAACACTGTGAATGGCCTTAATGCCACTGAGCTGTAAACCTTAAAATGGGCTAAATTGGAATTTGCATGGGAGGTGTGATTCCAAACATGAAACTGAAAACAGTTATAGATGATCAGATTAAAATACTTCCGATCCCTCCACAAATATAATTGTCATAAATACCATAGCTGACAGAATCATCTGCTCAGTTAAAAACACTGCAAATAATAAAAGCTAACTGGAACTGTTTTTATTTTTAAAATACTTTAAATGTCAAATTTTAACATAATAAAATTGCATATTTAAGAATAATTTTGTCTCGCCGGCGGTGGTGGCGCACGCCTTTAATCCCAGCACTTGGGAGGCAGAGCCAGGTGGATCTCTGTGAGTTCGAGGCCAGCCTGGGCTACCAAGTGAGCTCCAGGAAAGGCGCAAAGCTACGCAGAGAAACCCTGTCTCGAAAAACCAAAAAAAAAAAAAAAAAAAGAATAATTTTGTCTCTTAATTTTTTAATGTTGCAAATTTTTTAAAATTAATTTTATAATTAATAATTTTAAAAATATTTTTCATAGGACTGAAAATAATTTTTCATAGGAAAGAATGACCTCTTATGTTTAGCCATAAAAATATATCTTCAAAGGCTTATGATGCTTCTCATTCACCCATCCTATAAACACCACATCAGCATTAGCATCCTATCATCACGAACACTACATGTCTATGCACAAAAAAGTGAATGGTACAAAAAGGTTGGTGAAAACCACAACTCTCCTAAAAGCACTGGACAGTAGAAAAGGACGGACCTGGCAAAGGCAACTAGGAAAGCTATACAAGCAATCCACTATGCCTGATTCTAAGAAGAAGCACCTTTTCCGTCAACTCAGCTCTTATTGGAGATGATCAAATGATGAGACAGGGGAGCCAAACAAGGAAGCTTTTTTGCAACGTTCACCTTCCTCTGGCCCGGTTTAGTCTCTTCCTGCCACTGTCTGTAAACTCTGGCCTTTATACTATAGAGTTCCTATAGAAACCTCTATTTCACAACTTTTTAGGGAACAGTTGAATTGTGATCGTTGAAACTGTGCACGTTGGTTAAAGGGAGAAGTGTATTGTGTATGAATAGCATGGGAGGGTGGGTGAGTATGTGTGAGTGCTGAGGTGAGGCCGGAAAGAAAGAAAAGGTTTTATCTCAAAAAACAAAGGAAAAGCAAGAAATTCTGGAAGCTTCCAAAATATGACAGGTAATTGGTATGAATGTAGAACGATGGTTCCGGGGTTAAGACCACTGCTATTCTTCCACAGGACCCGAGCGTGGGAGCACCCATGGCGGGTGTCTTACAACTGCCTATAATTCCAGCTCCACGGGATCTGACACCTTCCTCTGGCCTCCACAGAGACACAGATACACACACACACACACACACACACACACACACACACACACACACACACACACGATATACTATGAAAACGCTGTAACAATATTTCCACTGCCAAGCCAGTCATTCTTCTCTGATTTGAAATGAAGTATGGAGTGAAGCCCTCCTAAAATGTTACATTTTATTCCTCCTGAGACGCCACCAGTAGAATGACAGCATCATTTTACCTATGTCTAAGAAATAAAAGCATTTCTCAATTAAACTATGCCATACAACCAATTTTAAGAAATACCTTTGGTAGAAATGTTTACATGTAAGGGGTGGGGGGAGGGGAACTCTTGTAACCAATGGAATGACCTAAGTTGATACAAGAGGGGTGATTTGGCTTTTTGCAAGCAGAAAATAAAATCTACTTTACATCGGAAACGAAAATAGATATACTCAATCTCCAGGTCAGAATCTATTGTTAAAACATGCAACTATTTGTGTAGACTAGCTAACAATTTATTTTCAACGTTTAAACACAGATCATCTTAAATCTTACTTTGTTTTTGTCAGGAATTGACGACGTTTGAATAACCAGATGAAGTCCACAGTTCACCTGAAATTAAATCACAACATGTACTCTTAATATATGTAAATATACACATTCCCCCATGGTACAAAGACATCACAGACATCGGAACACCGTCAAATGCTCCATCATTGTTTGCTTTTCTAGTTAATAACCATTTTCTGAAGATTTGTAAAATAACGTCTAAGAATTAAAAGCTTTCATTGATTTATTTCTCAAGATGTCGGAGGCACCAATTTGACCCACCTTGTACCTCAAGCTTTGGATCCCTGCCATTTCTCTGGCCAATCAATATATCAGTGTTCAAATGAAGGAGGTGGGAGTGTCTAAGAACAGGTTCCTTTCTCAATAGAAGAAAGAAAGAAAGGGGGTGGGAGATAACTAAAGGAATCCCAGTGTTTACCTAGCAGACCAGCTCCACCTTCTGGGGAGCTCAGATCCCGGGCAAGATTTTAAACATCCATCATACCACAGTCAAATACTCTGCGAGTGCTTTGGACTAGCCCCACGAACCCCTAACCTCAATCAGACAATAGCTTGAACAGCCCTGGTCCCAGTTATGCAGCCCATCACCTAGGACAAAGACGCCAGTCAGAGAAGACAAGACTACTGCAAAGAGAAAAAAGCAGGAAGGCCCAGCTCACATTGTTTGCAGCCCGGCCAGAAACGGAGCGGTACTTCCCGGGAATCATGGCAGGAGACAGTCCAGGATGTTCGATCCTCCTTCGAGGTAATGCTACAGCTAAGATTCAAAGAGACCAAAAGGGGTCATCTCCCAGGCAACCCGCTCAGGGGTTGCCATAGAAACCACCATTTCCGGTCTGGTCCTCGTCCCAGATCTGCTGGCTGTCCGAGTGGTTAGCCTCGGGGTGTATCTATCGGGCCCGGTGCGTCAGCACTTCCTCGTTCTGGCTTTTTTCCGGGCCGCGTGAAAACAGCGGGAGGATCCGGAGGAGGATAAGACGAGGAAGAGGCTGGACACATCGGTGGCTATGGCAACCGTGACTTCCGGTCCTCTCCTCTTTACGACCCGCCTCAACTCTGCCCGCGGGAAGTTTGATTCCCTTTGCCTGCATCTCCCGGTTTTCCTGGGAGAATCACTGGGAAGAGCTAGATGAAGATATCCAAGAACCTTCCCATTTGGAACCCCAGTTCGGCACTTCCGCTGAGCCGAGGCCAGAAAGGATACAGCCGGTCGAACCTGGAGACAAACAGCGAAGGAGAAGCCTGCTTCCTTGAGGCCACTGCGGGCAGAGGGACCAAGTGCGCTGGACCTGGAAGACCCTGCCCCTTAGCTCCAAGACTGCCGACCTGTCAAAAAATTACTGAGGAAGGAAACTGTGAAGCTGCTGACTAAAGACTCAGCTTGCTAATAATCCCTTCCCGTACGTAAGCTCATTTGACTGATACTACCTGCCTTCAAGTTCAAGTTCCTGGTGAGCTGAAGTTCGCATCTTGTCCCCGCTGCTCAATTTTCTACCCCCAAAACATGATTACACTTACCTTGCATCTGATTACCACTGCTTGCTCTCTTAAAGACTTCCAAGCCTTCTTTGAGACAATCAGGCTTCTGTCCTATTACCATTACGTGGATTAAACAATGGCTCCATAATTGTGCAGAAGAAATGTTTAGTTCTAAATCTCAGAAAAGTTTGCCAAGAAGTCAAGTGGTCTGGGGCTGATCTCCAAAATATATAAATAACCCAAGAAACTGGACATCAAAATAGCAAATAATTCAATTTTAAAAATGGTACATTTTTAAATGTATGGTACATTCTGTTGAGAGAATTCTCAACAGAAGAATCTCAAGTGGTTGAAAGACGTTTAAGGAATTACTCAGCATCCCTAGTCATCAGGGAAATGCAAATCAAAACAACTCTGAGATACCATCTTACACCTGTCAGAATGCCTGAGATCAAAAATACTGATGATAGCTTGTGGTGGAGAGGATGTGAAGTAAGGGGAGCACTCCTCCACTGCTGGTGGGAATGCAAACTTGTATAACCATTTTGGAAATCAGTATGGAAGTTTCTCAGAAAGTTGGGAATCAATCTACCTGCAGACCCAGCAATACCACTCTTGAGCATATACCCAAAGGATGCTCAATCATACCATAAGGACACTTACTCAACTATGTTCATAGCAGCATTATTTGTAATAGCCAGAATCTGGAAATGTAGATACCACTCTACCAAAGAATGGATAAAGAAAATGTGGTACATTTACACAATGGAATATTACTCAGCGGTTTAAACACACACACACACACACACACACACACACACACACACAATGGCATCATGAAATTTGCAGACAAATGGAGGTAACCCAGATTCAGAAAGATAAACATGGTATATACTCACCCATTAGTGGATATTAGATGTAAAGCAAATGATAACCAGGCTACAATCCACAGCCCCAGAAATGCTAGGTAACAAGGAGGACCCTAAGAGGGATGCAGGTATCACCCTGGGAGGGGGAAGTAGATGAGATGTCTGGGTAAACTGGGGGCAGGGGGGAAGGTAAAGGAGAAGGGATTGGGATGGGGAACATGAGGAATTGGGATGGCCGAGCTTAGGGAGGGATAGAGAGGGAGAGCAATGAAAGAGATATCTTGATAAGGGTGGGCATTATGGGGTTAGGGAGAAACCTGGTACCAGGGAAACTCTCAGGAATCCACAAGGATGACCCCAGTTAAAACTCCTAGCAATAGTGGAGAGGGTGCCTGAACTGGCCTTCTCCTGTAATCACATTGGTGACTACCCTAATTGTCATCAGAGAGTCTTCATCCAGTAACTGATGGAAGCAAATGCAGAGATCCACAGCCAAGCACTGGGCCGAGCTCCAGGAGTCAACTTGAAGAGAGGGAGGGTCCTTAACTGTTCAAGATTATGATGGGGAAACCCACAGAGACAGCTGGTCCGAGCTCATGGGAGTTCATGGACTCTAGACCTATAGCCAGGGAGCCTGCATTGGACTGACCTAAGTGTGGTGGTAATCTAATTATACTGAAATGTGATTTTGATTGTATGTTAATAAAGTTGCCCGGGGGTCAGAGCTATTAGAGCCATAGCAAGAGTGTGGCGGTGGTGGCACACTCCTTTAATCCTAGCATTCCAGAGATAGAAATCCCTCTGGATCTCTGTGAGTTCAAGGCCACATTGGAAATAGCCAAGCATGGTGGTGACATACTCCTTTAATCCCAGAAAGCCAGCCTTTAATCCCAGGGAGTGGTGGTAGAAAGCAAAAAGATATATAAGGCGTGAGGACCAGAAACTAGAAGCATTTGGCTGGTTAAGCTTTCAGGCTTTGGAGCAACACAGTTCAGCTGAGAGCTATTGGGATGAGGACACAGAAGCTTCCAGTCTGAGGAAACAGGACCAGCTGAGGAACTGGTGAGGTGAGATAGCTGTGGCTTGTTCTGTCTCTTTAAATAGACGAACAGACAGGAAATAGAGCCTTCATTCAGGAAGCTGGGACACCGCAGGCGGAAGGGTGAGATTTTGGCTCTGAGCTCTGACCTCTCGGCTTTCTCTTTTGCATTGTTTCTGTGTTTCTTATTTAATAAGACGGTTGGTTACATCTATACCTAAGCCCTCTGCATGTGGGTGATAGTTGTGTAGCTTGATCGTTTGTGGCCCCTAGCAGTGGGACCAAGATCTGTCCCTGGCATATGAGCAGACTTTTTGGAAACTATTCTCTATGGTGGGATGCCTCACTCAGCCTTGATGCAGCAGGTAGGAACTTGGTCCTGTCTCAACTTGGTATGCCATGCTTTGTTAACTCCCATGGGAGGCCTTACCCATTCTGAATAGATGGGGAGGAGGTAGAAAGAAGGTGGGAAGAGGGAACAGGATGAGAGGAGGGAGGGGAAACTGTGGTTGGTATGCAAAATAAATTTAAAAAATTAATTAAAAAAGTCAACTGGTCTGTAACTGACATTTGGGCTTTGAACATGAGACATGTGTAGAATAATAGGGCTGAAGGAAACTTTATTTCTCAACTAGTCCAAACCCATTATTTTTACATTAGGAGATTTGTCCAGAAGTGTTAACTTCCTCAAGGGTCTGGAATTCTTATTGTATTCCAATTACCATACCAATATTCTTTCTTCAATACCGAGCTACTTCCCACATCTGGGTGGATGCCTAAGACCCTTTCTTTAGTGATAGTCATGTCAAGAATTACACATCCTTGCATGCTTTTTGTCCTTGCCCTACTACACCTGCTGAGTTTAACAGTCCTTAACTGTTCATACATGTAATATTGACCTTAGATTTTGGTTCCTCTGTATTCCTTTCTCCCAAGACTTTTATCAGTTGTCCCATGAAGTAACTGAAGTTATTCATCTCCCATTTTCTGGGACCATCAATAAAGTTCTGCATGGCACTTACAAGAATGGACTTGGTGGCCAAGTCCTGGGTTTCAGTTATATCTCTGCCAGTTACTAAGAATGCTCCTTACCTGCCTGTGGGCAGATTCCTCATCTGTAATGTAAGGCTGTTATCACTTCTGTCATAGTCTTTCAAGAGCTGTAGAGTGTTAACTGCTTAGAGCAATGTTTGATGTGCAATACCCATCATGTGAAGCATTGGTTGTAATCACAGTCAACACTTGACCTGTATGTCTTGCTTCTGAAGCCTGTGCTCAGCCTGCCCTCTCTTTGTTGACTCATTTTTCAGACAATGTTATGAATGCCCCATACCCTGAAGCTGGTGGAGACACTACATGTGGTGCTGAGCTGAAGCACGAAGGAAGGACTGGGACAGCCAAACCAGCACTACAGAGCTGCATAAAACTATGGGAGTTAGTCCATGCTTTTTGCAGCTGAAGCTCAGGGGAATTATCTAATGTGATCGCTGACTGCAATGCTCTCCGAAGTTCAACTGTGAAGGCCCATCTTGGTTGATCTTGGTTTTCACTTTGACTAGATCTGTAATCAACTAGAATGTAAGCCACTAGGCATGCCTGCAAGAAATTCCCTTAATCAGATCACTTGAAGCAGTAAGAACCCCCACTTCCATGTGACTGGTACCTTCTGATGGTACCAGGTGAAAGGCTATGGAAGATGGAAACTTTGCTTTCTGCCTGCTTGCCTTTTCTCCTGGCAAGTTCATCTGTCTTGTTGTTGTGTTCCTTCTTTAATATTAGAGAAGGCTTCTTTGGGTTCCCAACCAGCACCTCTCCAGGAATATTCCTGGCCTTCATTGCCAGATTGGGACCGCAGAGACACACAGCCTTGTGGACTGAGCAGCTAGCTGATTCTCTGGCTCTCTGGTGTGAGATGACCGTTATTGGACTACCAGGACCACATCCTATAAGCCAACCTAGTAAATCACCTTTCAATACATATAGAGAATATCAGGCTGTGCCTTATGGAACCCTGGCTAATGCACCAGCCTTCCTGTTTCTGGCAAACCAACAGCACTCTTCTTTAGAATGGTTCAATAACGGAGCTGGATACTCCTGTAAGTCCCGCTCAGTGGATTTCTCTAGAATAACTGGATCAAACCCAAATGACCCAGTCATCTTCCTATGCAGAGGATCAGCTAGTCGCTGACCACTGAGTTTCCTTGGTGTGTTTCAGAAGGTGCTCAGATAATACCTGTTAAATGAATCATAGAAGCATTCCCTATATTTAAAGTTCTAGATACTTTGGGTCTTCCTGATGAGCTCTGAAGAAGACCCTGTCAATCATACTCATTCCTTTTGTGTGTATGTCCATCCTTTTCTTTTCCCAGCTCCCCTGAAAAGGTTAGAGATGGAGAACTTGGAAAACCGTCCCGTCAGAATGCTTGATTTTGTCAATGAGAAAATGCGGTCAAGTGTTTGCCAACACTGACTCAGATGTTTAGTGACAGATAACATCAGAGTCTTCCCTGGCTCACCAACTTGAAGATTTTGTTTATGGCAGGTTGAGAAGTCTCAGCCATTAAAGGCACTTGCCACAAAGCCTGGTGACCTGAGTTCAATCCCCAGGACCCACAAAGTGGATGGAGAACTGACTCCCTCAGCTTGGCCTTTGACTTCCATATGTGTACCCTGCCATATGTGTGTACACATATAAAAACAGGCAATAACTTAAAAAACACCATTTAACTGCTTCAGGTGACTATCACGTATCTTCTACCTGCCCTGCCCTGTGAATGTTTCCTCCTCTTTCTTCCAGGCCATATTCTCAAGTTTATTATTAATTTAAAGGATCTCCTCTGGGGGCAAGGCTTGACGTTCACATGCTACCAAGTCTTGATGTTGATGTAAATAACTCGGCTACCCAGGTGTTGTCACTCATTCATCTATTTTTTACCACCCAGGTCTTAATACCTGCCCTGGAGAAGAAAGGGGGATCTTCTTTCCTGGTGGAACTAAGAGGGCTGGATTTGCAGGTATTCCAAGGGAATTATCACTGCCTGCTTAGTTTCAAGTCACAAGGATCCCAGACACCTAGGGCATGTTTGGTATTGTCCCATCATGGTATTTGTAGCTATATATTCTCTCGTTTTTATTCAATACAGGGCTTCTCTGTGTAGCCCTGGCTATCTTAGAACTCATTCTGTAGATCAAGCTGGTTTTGAACTCAGAGATCCACCTCCCTCTGCCTCCCGAGTGCTGAGATTAAAGGCACGCACCACCACTGCCCAGTTTATATTCCCAATATTAGACTTCATTCTGAGATAACTAAAACCAGATCATCCTTAAACAAGTTTTCCTAGCTGGACTAAGTTTCAATAAGGTATGGTTTTAGCTACCACCACCTGGAATAATGAATTTTTACAGTCAAGGATTGTGTCTTACCAGGGTCCAGCCTCGCTCAGGTTTAGGTCTTGAGACAGGAAAAGGGTGTTGGCACAAGGAAGAAATCTGACCACCAAGTGGATTGCACTCAAGTGGCCCCAAATAGCGTCAGCCTGTAGCAGTTTTTTTCTACCAGGCTTTCATGAACAGCTTTATTACTGGCTGCTATTTTTGACTTTTAAGAAATACATCATATTTTAAGAAATACATTGTAATCATTATATTTAAAAAGGCCCCCATTGTTCCCCTTTATGCTTCCCCTAATACACCTTCCCACTCCCCACATAGCCTTATCCTAGACACAGAGTTGAGCATTTTTGCAGGCTTCACTAAATATCGAGACAGACACATCCTTCTCTGCAGCACTTACATCAGCTGGCAGCTACTGAGGTTACAGAAGTAAAAAGTAATAGATGTGGGCACAATGCTTTAAGGACAATAATATTCAAACCTAGACAATTATTTCATGTCTGTAAGATATGCTTTTATACAGTGTCCTTTTCCACAAGAGGTCCCATGTCTCAATCTCTCTGTGAAAGGCACACTTTGATAAAGCACTCTTGTCCCCTCTCACTATACCATACTTCTTCACCAATACAAGCTCCTGTGTATGGTAAAGATGGATCTACCCACCCCAAATTTACATTGAATTTTTTCCCATTGGATCATTTCAGTTCCTGCCAGTGATTCTATGCTTGGTGTCCAGGGAACTTATTCTCAACAGTTGGCATTATGTGTATTCCTGAGGCTTTCTCCCAAGTCCGTGTATGCATGCCCTGCTCTCCTTTCCAGAACTGTGAGACATGGTTAATGTTCCAGGTCTTGTTTTCTCATATGTACCTAACTATCTCCATTGAGTCAGAAAAGTTCCCAGGATTAGGAATTGTAGTTAGTAATTCCAGATAAGAGATTTGAGAAGCATCCGCCCCCTGCTGAAGCTTAAGGGAAAGTATTAGAAAAAGAGCAGAATATCCCAGGAAAGTGACAGCTGTCGTGTGTGACTGACAAAGTAAAATTAAAAGCCACCCAAAGAATCAACAATATAATGAGAGAAAAAAAGGGCCTGCAAACCACACAAATTTTGCAAATTCCTACACTGTCCCATGGTCTACTGGTCCTTGCCAATTGAGAATCCATTTCCATGGGTGCCTTGCACTGGAAACCCACTGGACAGGTCATAGGCTGATCTCAGACTAGGCAGCTCCCGACAGTGTCTCTGGTATTTCTATCTTTTCTTTACTGTTCCATGGCCATGCTGCACTACCTACTTGATGGATCGAATAAAAGGCCAACAATTATGGCATTCCTGTCTGGCGGCAAAATCGGTTTCTTCATTTCTTGACTTTAGTTGGCCATGTGACTTACTCTGACCAATCAGCAAAGGCAACTCATGCTGAGATTTGAAAAGTACCTTAGCAATGGAGTTGCCCTTTGATGTGTTCCTGACCCGAAGATTACCAGGAAAACTGCCTCATACTGAGAATGAGAAAGCCATATAGAGAAACAACTGGCTCCTTCAAAGAGTAATTCAACTGTCCCTGTGTGAATGAGGACACCGCAGGTCACCGAGCCTCTTCTTACATACAGGGTGACGGACACAAGTAAAGCCAGCAGACCACTGAGCCTGCCAAGACAGACTGCACTCGTCAACCCAGGAGATTGTGAGATGAATCAACAGTGTGCTGTAAGCCATAAAGTTGTATCATTTGTTATGCAGCAAACACTACCTGATATACTCGTGGTCTATCAGACTTCCTTAAAAAAGGAAAAAATCAATTACCGCTTTCCTCTGCCCTCCCCTCATCATAGCCCCCATCTTCCTAATTTGGTTAGTAATTCTGAGTGTATATGGTGTTTTACTTGATGCAACAGTAGACTAGAGTTGTTGAATAAAATTGGGTCAATTGGGGGCTGGAGAGATGTCTCAGAAGATAAAAGCACATGCTCCTACAGGGGTCCCAGGTTTGGTTCCCTGGACCCAAGTCCAGCGGCTCACAAATGCCTAGGCCCTACCAGCATCTGAACATACAGACAAGCAGGCACATATACATACACCCAAATAAAAGTAAATAAATAAAATTTTAAAATTGCAGATTGTAAACTTAGATCCAACTTGATAAGACGTGTGGAAGCCTGCATATTTTCTCTCATGGGCTTTGGAATCTCTGGAAGAAAAAAATGTCTCCAGTTCTCTCTGTGTTCTACAATTTTAGCTCCAAATCACTTTCCCCAGTGGACACAACAGCTGTCTTAGATCTGCTTAATGAGCCTCACTGGTTTAAATTTCCTCTTTTATTAAAAAATACCAGTAATTTTCTCCTTCTTGACAAGCTTCCTTTTAGAACATGTAAACTTTTGAAGAGCCTAAATTACATCACTACTTTATCTCCAACACCATTCCAGGCTTCCAGATCACGATTTCAGATTCCCCGATTGGATGTCTTGGAAGTTACTTCCAAACACTCATTCCTTAAGCTCATGTCTCCACACTCATTATGAACATTTTTTTTATTCCTTCCATAAACTGAGGATAAAACAGAAACCTGGTTTAAAAAAAAAAAAAAAAAAAAAAAAACAGTCCTTGCCTTCAAAGATCATCCAACATATTGAAAAAGTATAAACATTAATTTCTGCCATTTTCTAGTTAATATTTGATCCCTGGTAGAAAAAGGAGGATTGCTCTGGTTGGTATGATGACCCTGAGAGGGATAAGAAGAACCGCCCAGGCCTGTTCCTAACATTCCCATCATGAGTACATCACAGCTTGAGCCACACAGCTCCACAGCAACTTGGAAGGTCACAAAACTGGGAAGTAACTGCACAGCGTACCTGCAGGTCTCTACAAATGATAAAGCACAGTTGGGCTGGCGGGGTGTCGCAGTAGAGGTTGATGACAAATTGTGGGTTGCTGTGCAGCAGCCCCTCCTAATCCCATTGGCCCATGACTCATCCATTCCAGTCTTCAGGCCTACAAATCACCAGGGAGAGCCATGCTCCGTATCTTTCTTTCTGCACTGGCCATTTCATTCTGCTGCTGGAATCATCTTAGCCCAGGACAGGAAAGGAATTTTGCTTTGACATTTTTCTGAATTTCAAATAAACAGTCTCCCTGAGATTTTTGTGCCAAACTGAAGCTGGGTGTGAGAAATAGGAGTGTCTGTGGAGGGGCTGGGGGCCCAGAAGGAGATTCCCCCGTAAATATGTTTGTTTTGATGGGGTTTTTTGTTTTGTTTTTTGCTACAATTTGCTACTGCGATTTTAGTCACACTTTCTTGGTAACAAAAGAAGTAAAAACACTAGGAGAGTAAGAACAAAGTTATATAAATGATCAGTCCCCTGCTACTTTGGGACTAATCACAAGGAAGAGGAGCCCACCCCCAATTAGCTCAAGGCTAGAAGAAAACTCACTGGAAGCATAAAAGATCGGAGCTGCAATGGTTTTATATGTGCGGCCCTTCCCATCCTGCTTTGCGTGGAAGGTTTGATAGTGCTTTTGTGGGTGTGGCATGGGTTTGCTGCTCAGTTAGTGAGCCTGTATTGTACACTGTACACTGACCACAGTGGCTGACCAAGCTACCGTCCTCCGTAGCCTCCTCTCCTGGTGCTGGCCTAAGATGCTCACACATCCTACATCTATGTGTATATGCACCACACATACTTAAGCACGACTGTGCCTAAACACAGTTGGGGTGCTTACCACTACAAATTACAAGAGCCACTTGGTCAGGTGTCTGTACAGTATCCAGTCACGTACCAACTGGAAGGGTGAGCTCCTTTCACATGCAGCCTCTTTGGGTAGGATATTACGGGTGGGAGACATTATTTCAGGAGATGATGTATGAAAGAAATGGTTAGCATTTAAAGTGAAAATATGCTACCATCCAGAAACCATGGAGCTAACATTTCAGTGTGTTCTTTAGCTGATAGGCTGTAAGGAACAGAAGGAGGTGTAGAAGGTATAGTTAATATATCTTACAGGTAACTCTGTATATCTTAGGCTTTTCTTTTGTGTGTGTACATGTGTGTGTGCACAGTTGCACATGTGTGCACATGCCCATAAAGGATAGAAAACACCCTTCCCATGTTGTTTCTCAGGTGCCATCCACCTTTTCTGTTTGAGGCAGGTCTCTCATTGGCCTGGATCTTGCCAAGCAGACTGGACAGGCAGGTGGTGAGCCCTGTGGATCCACGTGATCCTGTCTCCACGACACTGGGCTTACAAGCACACATCACCACAAAACCTGGCTTTTTCTTTGAAGACTTATTTTAATTTTGAAGTATGTCTATGTGAGGTAGGGGTGAATTGCGCACATGCTGCAGTGCCCGAGGAGACCAGAAGAGGGTGTCAGATCCCTGAGCGTTGGAGTTAAAGGACCTAGTGAGCCACTCCATGTCCATGTCTGTGCTGGATAACAAAGTCAGTGCCCTGGCAGAGCAATAGGAACCTTTAACCACAGAGTCATCTCTCAGCCCCATGCTTGGCTTTTTTTTTTAATGGGTTCTGGGAATTGACCTCAAATCCTTCTGTTTGAAAGGCAAGTGCTTTGGTACCTGGGTCATCTCCCCAGCCTGTCCTGGGCTCTCCACTGAGTAAAATACCACCAGCTTTTTATCTAGTCATTAAAATCTTTCCCCAAGTACTTTGCTGGTGGCATAATATTCCACTATGGAGGGTTACTGTAATTCATGGACTGTTGCATACGCATATGATGTCCATATGTCTAGCATTCTGTGCTTTAGGGAGCAGTGTGATGCAATGTAAAGGCAGTGGGATCTCCTTCAGAAGGTCTGAGCCATAACCCAGGCGACTCAATTGTAGTGTTGCAAACTGACATATAACGACCAATTACCTTAACATTGCTTATTATTGCTGTATCTTTCATTTCTGGTTTTTTTTTTCTAAGAGATACCTACACTTGAGATTTATTCAATGGTGTTGATACTTATTTACTGACTTTTTTTTTAACTACCAAGTTGGTATCAAAGTATACTCACATCTGCAATGGTGAAGAAGGGTCATTGTAATTTCAACTCTTACCCATTTGGAAAAGCAAAGCACAGGACAACACATTATGACACAGGGGAGGTTTTGCCAGTCAGATTCAATGATTTGATTGTCCCAAGTTTAAAGTGATTCTTAACACATGGTCCCCAGACCCGTAACATCAGCATCACCTGGGATCTTGGTAGAAAAACAGATTCATCAAGTTCTTAGACTTACTGAATCTGAGACTCAGAATGAGAGCCAGGATCTGAGTGTGTGTGTGTGTGTGTGTGTGTGTGTGTGTGTGTGTGCGCCCCCCCCCCCCCCCCCCCCCTCCCCCGGAATTGATTCAGCTGGAGTGACTGAGCCAGAATCTCGTCTGACTCGGCCTTCCCGTGTTCTGCCATTACTAGCCTTTGTAACCACACCCAGATTGCATTTCGGTGCTGAGGACCAAGCTCAGATCCTTATTCTTTTAAGGCAAGCACTTTGCTGACTGAGCCATCTTGCCAGGCACAGGATCTGAGTTTTAAGAGGGCTTCTGGATCACATTCAAGTTTGAGAAGAACCAGTTGGAAGCACTGAAGAGTCCTGGCCAAGCCCTCAGAAGTGTTTGCCACTTGCCTTTAAATGCCTACATTCCATTTTCTGGGCCCTGCCCATTTATCAGGGGTGGTGTGATGTGACTTAGAGACAATGAGTTCTCGTTGAGAAGTACTGCATCGCTGCCCTGGGAGATTCCCTAGTGGGTATGACCAAACACACGTGATAATGAGTCTAATGCTGTTGTCTCTTATGGTCAGGGTGGAAATGTCTCTGTATCATTTAGCCCAAATGTGACACTGGAAGGAAATTTTCAGCTAAGTTACACCAGATGTTTCATGGTTATGCAAGAATGCAGAACATAACATGTTTTCCTCACTGGATAAAAACATGCTGTAAGTTTTCTTTAGCACTGTGGCTAGAGCTTACAAAATGGGACAGTCTGACCACCCTTCAGGCTGTTATCACCCCTCCCTTCCTCCCAGGGCAAAGGACAATCAAGCCAAAGAGAAGGAAGAACACAATGCTTTCAAGTCCACAGCCAATGCTGAGAAAGGAGAGGGCTGCAGCATCTGGGATGTGTAAAACAGAGATGACATTGTGGAGTCTTCGAGCGCATGCTGCCACTTCTACTTCGGACCCTTCAGAATGGCTCCAGGAGGCATGACCCCGTGCTAGTCTCAAAATAATGCAGATGGCAGCTGCAGTAGAGAAATTATTTCCAGTTCTCTTCGAAGAGTATGGCAGACATGATTATCTCTTTCACCTTGATTTCATAATGTCCCCAATTCTGAGATCTTCCACACCTTTGTCTCATGGTGTCTTCAAAAGAATGCTCCATGGTCATCTCATTGGAAAAGTGATGGTTGGATGTTGGCTAACATGATTATAAATCTATGCTGTGTCAATTCCAGTCACACAATCTTTAGCAAGTACAGTGGGTCATCCTGATTGGATTGAGAAGTGCCTAAAGTTGGTTCTCAACCTATGGGCCACGACCCTTTGGCAGGATGAATGACTGTTCACAGGGGTCGCCCAAGCCATGCTGCATATCCGATATTTACATTAGGATTTATAATGGTAGCAAAACCACAGTTATGAAGTAGCAATGAAAATAATGTTATGGCTGGGGAGTCACCACAATATGAGGAACTGTATTAAAGGGTCACAGCATTAGAAAAGTTGAGAACCACTGGTCTAGATTGATAAAGTAGACATCAGAGTGTGTCTGTGAGGACATTTCCAGAAAGAATTTAACAAGGGAAGATGTGTCCTGAATGAGGGTGGCACCATCCAACAGTCTAGAGTCCCAAAGGGAATGGAAGAGGAGGAGAGGAAGAAGGGGAGGAGGGGAAGAAAGAGAGACAAGAGAGAGGAGGGGGAGGGGAGGAGAGGGAGGAGACGCACTGTATAGACATTCTCTCACTCTTTTGATACCTGGCCGCTGAGGTGAGCTGTTCATCTTGCCTCACCCTGCTGCCACGATGGACTGGAGCCTTGAAACCCACAACTCAAGTAAACATTCCCTTTCTTACATTGTGTTGTTTTGATGCTTTGTCGGGAACAAAAACTAACCCCTCGTGGTGCTCAGATTTGCTGAGCTTCAGCTACCCAACAATATCTCTTTGGGATGGCTGCAGGGACTAGAGGAGACCACATTTAATAGTCATTCCTCCCTGTCTTCCCTGCAGTGGGCGGGGGGGGGGGGCCGCCAGGGGTGCAGGGCGGGCAAATCCCATCATGCTTTGGGATGTTCCTCCTGAGGAAGCGCCTCTTGTCTAACTGTTCTTGCCTTTGGTACCTCATTGTACTCCTCACAGCCTCGCTCATGGAAAACTGAAATAAGGATTCCCTTCACAAAGTCTGGCCCATGTGACTCAGTTGGCATCCCAGAGAGACCTTCCTCTGGAGGCAGGAGAAAGAAGGCGGAGAGAGCGCTGAGATAGAATAGAAACCTCACCTGGTTCTTCAGAATTCCAGCCTAGACCAGTCACCAGCAGAATCCTTAACAACAAAGCACCCAATCTTCCTTAAGCCTATCACCGAATCCCCAGCCCAGGTTTCCTTTAGGTCGGACCTGACACCGAGTTGACCCAGAGTTCAGACCAACTCCACCACCCTTCTCAACTTCAACTTCTCCTCATCCTCTCAGAGACCAATCATCCAATGAGCCTGAGGACCGATGAGGAGGCACTTCCTCTTTTGAGTGGGGTTTTCAGGCCTTTCCACCTACCCTTCTCACCTGGTTATGTCCTAAATAATCTGTTCTGTAGCTAGAGTTTTCCTGCCTTGCCCACAGTCAGGACAAATCTTTGTCACCTGCTTTGTCCCACAGCCGCTCAGACCCAACCAAGTAAACACAGAGACTTATATTGCTTACCAACTGTATGGCCATGGCAGACTTCTTGCTAACTGTTCTTACAGCTTAAATTAATCCATTTCCATAAATCTATACCTTGCCACGTGGCTCGCGGCTTACCGTCATCTTCACATGCTGCTTGTCATGGCAGCAGCTGGCAGTGACCCCTTCCGCCTTCCTGTTCTTTCTTTTCTCCTCTCTGTTAGTCCCACCTATACTTCCTGCCTACCCATTGGCCAATCAGTGTTTTATTTATTGACCAATCAGAGCAATTTGACATACAGACCATCCCACAGCACTGTTCTGATAGGCTTTTGCCATCAACCTGATACAATCTAGAAATAACCTTCAAAGAGAATTTCAATCGAGGAGTTTCCTAGATCAGATTGACCTGTGGGGGGAGTTTCTTGATTATTAATTTATAGAGGACAATCCAGCCCACAGTGGGGGGCACCATTCCTTAGGCAGTTAGTCCTGGACTGTTTAAGAGAGTTATATGAACATAAGCCTGCCTGTCAGCCAGCAAGTAATATCTTCAACAGGTCCCACTGTATTTCTTTGGCTGTGAAGTTAGTTCCTTGGTCAGAGGCAGTGCTGTGTGGATTAGCAAGCATGCCTGCTTTTAATTTCTTGCCTTGAGTTTCTTCCTGGGCTTCCTGGACTGTAACCTGGTATTGTGAACTGAAATAAACTCTTTCGTTCCCTGAACTGCCTTTGGTCAGGGTATTTGTCACAGCATCAGAAACGAAACTAGAAAAGTACCCACGCTCAGAAGAACTGCCCAGGGATCTGTGGGCCACTCCCTTTACAAGCGCTCAAGTTTAACTGATCGCCATTGGTGACTTCCTTTACCACCCTAGCTGAGCATGCTCCATGTCTAAGCTCAATTGCTGGAGTTCCAAAGTCGGATTCTTTCTGTTCAGTAAGTTTGCAAGGGTTACAGAGAAACAGCTCTTTCTTTGATGTAGTCCCCTAGACTTCCAATGGGACTCGGATCCATAAACACGGGCTGTCAACAAGGCTAGGTATGTCCCTTCAGGCAAACAGGCGCGTGTCGGACCCTGATCTGAGCCCCGAGTCATGCATCCTTTCTAACAGTGGCGGCTTTGTTAGCCGGTTAGGCTTGTGGTGCCTGGCTGCCCCAGCCCTGGGGTGAGTATTCAGTGTCTCCTGTGAAGTTTTCAGAATTTGCTTAGCAGTTCCCAGAAAATGCCAAGTCCATGCAGACCTTAGCAGAAGCCACGGTTCGGGTTCCTCCTAAGACTTTCATTTTGGGGTCATTTTTTCCACACCAGAATAAAGAAGAGATGGGATTTTTCTTTTAATTTAATTACATTTAAATGACAAATACATAATTGTGTGTGTGTTTGTGTGTGTGTACAAGCATGTCACAACAGTTGTGTAGAAGTCAGTTCAGGGAACGATAACTCATGGGAGTCAGTTCTTTCCGTCTACAGAATGGGTCCCAGCGATCTAGCTCAGGCCTTCAGGCTTAGAGGCAAGTCCCTTTATCTTCTGAGCCGTCTTACCAGCCCAGAGATAGGATTTTATTTGCTTTTGTAATTTTTCAAAGGTGACATAATACACCAGAGAAATTCATTCTGGAATTTCCCAATGTCTCAGTAAATTCTAGGAAGACCCTGGGCTTGAACTAATTCTGGTTAGTTGCATCTTGAAGTCTAGAGAACCCATAACTAAACCCCAGATATGTAGGAATTTGAGCATGAAGGTTCTGGCACAGATATTCTTAACCTGTCTGTGTATAGACTCAGTTTGAAAGCTAGGCCAGACGCTTGATGCCTGAAGCTAACCCCCAAGAATTTAATCGAACAGAGTATACAAAAAATTTTTAAACTTTCCAGGTAATTCTAATGTCCAGTCAAAGCCAAGAATCCTTGACCTAACAGTCCACATCCTGATCAAGGCATCACATTGGCTGTTGTGTGTTTCCCAGGGATTGGCTGGCCGGAGATGGGATCTCCTTTCTGCCCATAATGGACAAGTTGTTCCTCTTGATCTATGTGGTCCAGGTTTATACCAGCTCTTCAGGCTTTCCCTCAGTGAAAGAATGAATACCTTTGCCTAGGTATTCACCTTGTACCCTACAGGATCCATTTACTTCTAACACATCACCCTCCCCGCTGTCCTGGTCAACCAGTCCTTAGCTGCTAGGCAAAAATTATAGGCCAAGTTTGAACGCATGCGCTGACATAGGTGCTAAAACAGTACAGCTCTACACTGAACCAGCTGCTTTCTCCGTGCTGGGACGAACTACCCAACAGCATGACTTGATGGGAAGGAACTTACTTTGGTTCGTGGCTGGAAGGGATCTAACCTGTCATGGTGACAAGGCAAGGCAGCATGCAAGGGTCAAAGTCAGGACAGCCACCAGCAAGGTAGTAAAGAGACACAGGGGCTTCTTATGACCCTGGGTGCCCCTTACCCTCAGAAACTCACTTCCTCTAGCTAGGCTCCACCTCTAAAAGATTCCACAACCTCCCCAAACAGTGCCACCACCTTGGAAGAAAGTGTTCAAACACTTGATTATATGGAGGACATTGTATATGAAACCATACTGCATGCACCAAGGAAACTCATGCTCAAATAACAATGTGGTATTTTTATTTTTGCATTTACTTAGTGGAGGAGGAGGTTACACATTGTGACGTGGCATGCATGGAGATCAGTGGTCAACACGCAGGGTCAGTTCTCTCCTTCCACCGTGTGGGTTCTGGGGATGACTCAGGTCACCAGGCTTGGCAGCCAGCACTGATACCCACCGAGCCATCTCACTGGCCCCAAAGTGCCATTTTCTTAAATGGTGGGACCCAAACTTGGGATCATGTTACTTTGTTTGGAGGATACTTCAGACTTAAGAGAGTGGGTGACAGTAACCAAGGGCTTTCCAGAAGCCACAGCCACCTCTGCCATTTGCAAGAGAGACTGGGATTCTATTTATTACATTGACAATTCTATTCTTTCTTTCTTTTTTTTTTTCGAGACAGGGTTTCTCTGTGTAGCTTTGCGCCTTTCCTGGAGCTCACTTGGTAGCCCAGGCTGGCCTCGAACTCACAAAGATCCGCCTGGCTCTGCTCCGAGTGCTGGGATTAAAGGCGTGCGCCACCAACGCCCGGCCGACAATTCTATTCTTATAAAGGAATTAGATGGAGAAATAAAGAATCTACTCCCCATGAGAACATAACTGCCTGTCCTAGCAGGAGAGCCATATCATTCCTTTTGGAATCCAGCATCATTCTTATCATATAATTTTCATATTTTGGGCATCCAATAAATAGTTGGATTGTTAAATTTCTTAAATTCAGATTCTAGAAATTGGAGGGTTGATATCTGATTTATTGAGCAACTATTATATCTTGGGGCCCAAGCTAGGTGCTTCCCTGATACATCACTCAACTTTAGAATTAATATTTATGTCTTAGTATTAGAATTAATACTAGGTGTTAGTTGAGATATAATCTAAGCTGTTGTAAGAAAGTTACTTCAAAAGACAGTGGATTAAGTGGGACATGAATGATTTCCCAAATCATGGTTCTAATTATAACACACAAAGGGGTCTAGAATTTCCTTTTGGCTCAAGGGATTTCCATATCTGGGCCGGACATGGCTGCTGTAGCCAGTGGGTGGAGAGAAATGGTTGGGGAGCATTTCTGAATTTCCAGGGGTGGCAACATATATACTAGAAGCTTGGCTGATAGTTATACCAATATTCAAGCAATTGTAGGAATATAATTGTTAATTAGTTGGGCATGTATCCATCTAAAACTGGAGAGGGGTATAATTAAGTAAGGGAGACTAGATACTGATTGACAGTTCACACTAGAACTGCTGAGAATAAGTGGCCTGGAGTCCCCAGCCCTAAGGGGACATCTGGATCAACCCCCTCAGGGCTCAGGGAACATTTTGGAGGAGGAAGTGAAAGGGACATAAGAGCCAGAGACTGGGAAAGAGTGCTGAGAAATGCTGTCTTCTGGACATGCCATGCCATTACATCAGTGAACTCCCTGCAGCTGTGGTGACCTTGGCAATGCCCACACCAAGGTCAAGCCAACAGGTCAGTCAATATTCCAGTAGGCAGTGCTAACAGGACTCAGTGGGTTAGGGGGTAGGGGGAGCAGGAAGGCAGGAGGGTTCATGGTAGAGGGGATTCAGGGGTGAATGTGATCAAGATACATTGAATAAATATGCGAAATTTCCAAAGAATAAGTAAAGCAAAAGAGAAACCTCATACCTATGGATACGTTCTTATTGAAGTTCTTATTGAAGTTGGGAATAAACTACAGGAAGGTGCTGGGTATTATTAGCACAGAGAAATCCTTCATCTTGCCAGTGAAGTTGGGATTAAGTTGGCTCTGAAAGGCTGCCTCGACTATAAGAACCATAGTTTTCTAATTTTCTATGGAGGGAGATATGGATGAAGCAATGATAATGTCTGTGTGTCCCATTCCGGCTGGGAGTTTCCTGAAAAAGCTCTCTATAGAAAGCCACACCCACTACCACATACTAAGCATCTACCTGGGCTGGGGTGTGGGCTAGACATTTCCCACAAATGGTCTCCTTTTAATCTGTGAACCCAGCTCCATCAGATCAGATGAGGATCATTCAGGCCATTTTACAAGCAAAAACAAACAAACAAAAAAAAAAAACCAACTGATTCTCAGAGATAATAGAGCTAAGAATTGATTAGGCATGTCTGAGTCCAGGCCTGTCTAATACTCTGGTGGGCACTTTCCCTTAATACACTGCTGCCCACGAGTGAGCCCTCAAAGTAAACTCCAAGGGCTGGGCAGGTGGCTCTGTGGATACAGTGCTTGCTGCCCAGGCATGAGGAGCTGTATTCAGTCCCCCAGTGTGTCTGTGACAAAGCCTGGCCTTGGTGTCTGTGCTTGTAATCCCAGTACTGTGGAGTCCATGTGGGATCTCTGGGGCTTCTAGCCAGCCAGTCTGGTTCTATGGGTAAGCCCTAGGCCAAAAAGAGATCCTGCCTCAAAACAAACTAACAAACAACAAACAAATACTAAACAAGATGGACAGCTCCTGAGGAACAACACCCAAGGTGACCTTGAGCATCTACAGATGCGAGTACCTGTGTCCATAATGAACACGAATAAAGCCATGTTTCAAGGCATTCTTGAAAACAGCGTTACTGGCCATCTGTTATGGTACTTACTGTAGTGGATGCATCCTTATTATTACAGCCTGCCTCTCCAGACTGTCTCCATTTCCTGGTATTAATTCATTATGCCTTGGTCAGTTTGCAAAACTGAGTGTGATCCAGGGTCTGGTATCCGACACACGCCTAAACAAATGATAAATCGAATCCATAAAAACACCCCTAGACCTCTGAGTGATTTCTCTTTAACACCTACCCATCCCAATTTTGCTGCATTCACATCTTATTCCTTGGTCCTTGGTTTACAACTCTCCTGCCAGATACCATGAAAATATTTCTAATTGAACTTACATGTACTTGGAAGGTCTTTGAAGGGCTGACTTTTGGCTTCAGCCCAACCTCAACTATTGTGGTGTCTCGTTTGCCTATTCTGTGTCATCCTCGGGAGCTAATGAAAAAGCTGTTTCTCACTTTGTTATTAAAACAAGGACCTAAGATGAACACTCCTCCATGGTCAGTGGGAATGCAAACTTGTACAACCACTATAGAAATCAATATGGTGGTTCCTAAGAAAATTGGGAATTGATCTACCTCAAAACCCAGCTATATCACTCTTGGGCATAAAACCAAAGGACGCTCTATCCTACCACAAGAACACTTGATCAACTATGTTCATAACAGCTTTATTCATAATAGGCAGAAGCTGGAAACAACCTAGATGTCCTTTGACCGAAGAATGGATATAGAAAATGTGACCCATTTACAGTAATGGAGTATTACTCAGGTATTAAAAACAATGACATCATGAAATCTGCAGGCAAATGGATGAATCTAGAAAAAAAAATCACCCTGAGTGAAGAAACCAAACCCAGAAAGACAAACATGGTATGTACTCACTTATAAGTGGACATTAGCTGTTAAATAAAGAATAGTCATGCTACAGTAGGACCCAGAGAGACTAAGTAACATGGAGGGCTGTGGTGGGGTGGTGCAAGGATCTCCCTGGGAAGAGAAAATAGAACAGATTTCATGGGTGGACTGGGAGTGGGTGGGGATGGGAACAGGAGGGATCTGGTGGGGGTAGAAGGAACAGAGGGAGAGAGTACTGGGAGAGGCGACTGGAATTGGGGATTTTTGGGGGGAGTGATGTAGAAACCTAGGTCAGTGGAAACTCCCTGGAATGTACAAGAAAGACGTTAGTGAAGTCTCCTAGTAATGGGGAATACAGAGCCTGAACTGGCCATCTTCTGTAACCAGGCAAGGCTCCCAGCAGGGAGACTGGGAAGTCAATCCAGCCACAAAACCTTCAACCTACAACCTGTCCTGCCTGCAAGACATGCTGCTGTCATGGTGGCCAAATCAATGACTGGTTCAACTTGAGACCCATACCACAGGAGGAGCCCATGCCTGACACTGCCTGGAAGGCCAGAAACCAGAGGCAGGATGGGGTGGGGAGTCAATGAAATGATTCCTGATGATATTCTGTCATACTCATCAATCAGTCCTAGCCCAGTTATCATCAGAGAGGTGTCATCCAGCAACTGATGGGAGCAGATGCAGAAACCCACAGCCAAACACTAGGCAGAGCCAGAAGAACCCCCCAGAAGAGGGGACGAAAGGGCTGTAGGACCAGGGGTCAAGGACACCACAAGAACAAGGCCCGCAAATCAACTAAGCAGGGCTCGTAGGGCCTCACAGACACTGAAGTGACGATCATGGAGCCTGTATGGGTCTGAACTAGGTCCTCTGCATATATGTTATGGTTGTGTAGCTTGGTGTTCTTGTGGGACCCCTAACAGTAGGAGTGTGTGTGTGGGTGTCTCTAACTTTCTGACTCTTTGCCTATGTTTGGGACCCTTGCCTACTCCTGGGTTGCCTCATCCAGACTTGATATGAAGGTTTGTGCTAAGTCTTATTGTAACTTGTTAGGCCATGTTCAGTTGATATCCCTGGGAGGTCTGCCCCTTTTTTTCTTTTTTCTTTTTTCTTAAAGAGAAATAGGGGAGTGGATCTGGGGAGAGGGAAGGTAGGGGGAGGGAGCGGAAGGAGTGGGAGGAGGGAGAGGAAACTGTGGTCAGGGTGTCTGAGAGAAGAATTTTAAAAAATAAATAAGTAACAACAAAAAAAGAACAAACAAAAACAAAACAAACAAAAAACAAGCCCCTAAGACTCCAGGGAAAGATGGCAGTTGCAGACCGAAGTCATGGTTTTGTTTAAAGAAATTTTGCTCATGTTTCAGTGGTGCGCCAAACTTTGCAGGGTGCTTAAGACAAGGCTGGGAGGGGAGACCAGCCACTTCCGGTGCCTTGGGGAGGGGGACTGGCCACTTCCGGTGTCCTGGGGAGGGGGACTGGCCACTTCCGGTGTCCTGGGGAGGAAGGAGCTGGAAACGTGAAGGGGTTTGAGAGCCTCTGGTTCCTTCACCAATGGTGGAACGTTTGAGCGTGAACAACTAGACCAAAGCAGCAGGCGTTCCAGAAGCAAGGCTCCATTGGAACCAATACTGGGTGCCGAGGACGTGGCAGAGAGGAGGCGGTGCTGCTCTCTGAAAGCCTCAGTGGAACTCACTTTCCTCATTTGACAAGTGACGGAGCTGACTCCTCTCATGAAGTAGCCCAAATGCACAAGAGGGTTTTTGTCTTCCCCTCCCCGCAATGTCATGCCTGCCGAGCCAGATACTAAATATGAGAACGTTACGTGAAGTCGCCTTAGGTTTGCCTCCAATTCCAAAGACATTCCGGGTTGTTTTAATGCTTGTGTATGACTCTTCTTACAAATATTTGGACAAAATCAGTAACTCAGCAAGATGTCCTATGTTTATCCCTACCTTGGTAGGGACCTGGTTTAAAGGTTACTACACTGCTGTGTGTGTGTGTGTGTGTGTGTGTGTGTGTGTGTGTGTGTGTGTGCTGGTGTGTGTGTCATGCTCTATCACTTTCTACCCTATTTACTTGAGACAGAGTCTCTCACTAACCTGGAGGTTGGAGTTGTAGTCAATAAGCCCCAACTACCTCTCCTCTCTGCACTAGTCTCTAAGGTAGTGAGTGGTTGGTTCTCAACCTTACTAACGCTGCCACCCTTTAAGACAGTTCCTCGTGTTGTGGTGACCCCCACCCAACCATAAAATTATTTCGTTGCTACTTCACAACTGCAGTCTTGCTCTTATTATGAATCGTAGATATCTGACATGCGGGCTATCTGGTAGGTGACCTCTGTGAAAGGGTCGCTTGATCCCCAGAGGGGTCTCGACCCACAGGTTGAGAACTGCTGCTCTAAGGCTACAGGTGAGCAGTCGCACCTGGATTTTCACTTAGGTAATGGGAAGTCCAACTCAGATCACACTTGCACATCAGCATGCCCACCCACGGAGACATGTCCTTCCCGCCCCCCCCAAGGATTCAGACTGCCAAGAGCAGCTGCAGTGGTGAAGGGTCATTGTCATCGGGATGGGATTGAGAGTCACTCTGGGTCTGTCCACAAGAATGCTTCCAGAGGTTTCATTGAGGATGAAGGACCCTCCCCAAATGAGAACGTTACTTCCTTTCTGGGCCTTTAGGTGTCTCCTGGCCCCAGCCTGGAAACCAGGGCACTATGCATGGTGTCCTTCTACCCGGACACTGTCTTCCCAAAGACCAGACTCCCTGAGTGTCTCCTGCCTTGAGGTCCCACAGCAAAGCAAAGAAACAGGTGTGACAACGGGCTGTTCTTTGGTACCCTGATGTGGCTAATGTGATCAGTTATGTCGAAGGCCTTTGATGAAGAGCTTCGTGGATACAAACTCAAGTCTTACCATGTTCCTTGTTTCTGGGTATTAAGGCGGCTAAGACAGAACTCATCTTAAGGCTGTTAAAGCGTGGCAGGACTTCAGAGCATACTGGCATTTAAATAGTCCTTTTATTCACCCAATAAATATCTGAATGCTGTCTCAACACTATCTCAATACAACAGTGGTTTTGAAACTTAGGATGCCCCAGCATCTTTGAGAGCTCCTTAAAATGCAGATCCTGATTCAGGCGGTTTGATCCTGGGCCTGACAATTTGCTTGTTAGATCAGCTGCTAGGTGTGTCTGGCGCTGTTAAGGGGACAGGACGCACCCTATCCTTAAGGTGGCTATGCCAGAACTAACGGTCGAGATTGTGTTTTCTCCCACCTTGGCGGGTCTGTCAGGGAGACAAGCCTGCGAGCTGTTGACCTGTGCCTGTCTCTGCTAGTCCAGCGCAAAGCCAGAAGCCAGCTGAGCTGTGTCTGTGCGCGCGGCAGGGAGGAGGGAGCCGTGGGGCTGGAGCACCACCAGACAGGGACACGGGGAGGGACTGGGTCTGGGATTTACCCCGGGACAGGCCTGTGCAGCGCCGGGAGTCGTCCCTGCGCGGGCGCTCAGGGCGGTGCCCGCGGTGCGGCGTGGGGCGGATCGCGACCCCCGTCCCTCCCCGGGGCTGAGTCGCCGCCGTGCGCGCGCCGCCCACGCGCGACCGTCGCTATCGCGGCCGCCCGGCTGGCCGGGCCTCGCCGCGCGGGGACCCTGCCAGCCATGGCCCAGCTCGGCGATCAGGCTCTGCCGGGGCCAGAGACCACGGTGCAGATCCGTGTGGCCATCCAGGAGGCCGAGGACGTGGAGGATCTGGAGGAGGACGCGGAAGGGACCTCTGCGCAGGCAGCGGGGGACCCAGCCCGGTACCTCAGTCCAGGCTGGGGCAGCGCCAGCGAGGAGGAGCCGAGCCGCGGGCACAGGTAGGCGAGGTGGCGCGGGCCTGGCGGGGGTACACGGGGCTCCCCAATGCGCGACAACTCACCAGGGCAGAGGGGTTGACTCAGCCCCGCCACAGAGATGGCAGACTGAGTCAGAGCCCGCTTTTGGGGGCAGTCTGTGCCCCAACCCTCAGCAGGTTTTGATTCTTGATTGACAAGGCTTCCTGGGATGGGGGCGGGGATCTGAGGGACCCGGACTTGAGGGGTACTCTGCGATCCAAAAAGAGAGATCTGCATGGGCCAACCTCACCATCCCTACTTCTGAAGGAGACGCCCCTTTCGGTAGATGCACCCCACTAGACACTTGACCTAGCCTGGAGTTGCCCCTGAGGCTGGGCCTCCTGATGGCATTGGTCCTAAAGATCCTTCATCGCCATCATCATCTGCTCTGATCATCTGTCTAATGGCTTCACTCGGCCTCTGGGTGGGCGCAGGCGAGGCACAGCTGACATATGCTGATGGGGGCGTCCAGGAGGGGGTGATTTCCTGGTGGAGCGATTGCCCTCAGCTGAGATGGCCGAAGGCCTTGCTGCTTCACCTTAGCCTGGGGGTTCCTGTTGCTGTCTGCCTGCTTGGCTGCCTTCTGTGCCTGGGGCTGGCTCCCCCACTGCTCACTGGTGAGTGGCTTAGAGTTGGTATGGCACCCGTCTGACCTTGCCCCTGGGCCCCGAGCTTTCTCCTCATCCAGACACCCATCACTAACGTAGGCCCTTTTGCAACCTTGGTTTCCTTATTGCGGTTAAAGAGACATCCCGCATGGAGCCAATGAGAAAAGAGACACGGTAACGACACTAGCAAATGCTGGGAAATGCCAAGGGGCCTTTGGTAAGAGTCCTCCTTTGAGATGCTCTGCACAGGCTCTCAACTGTGAAGACCCCGAGGAAGTACCTCCTCTATCACTAAGAGAAAGCTCAGTTCCAAAAAGGGAGCACACTGGGGCCACCCCCAGGGGGCTGCCCCATCCCCAGTTAAAAGAGACAGGACCCTGGTTAAAAGGGTCTGGAACCCAGAATTTCAGGCCAGATCAGCAGAGGCAGCCGTTGTAGGAGAAAAGGCCAGTCTTACAGTTTAGGGCAGGAACGGTGACATAATTTCGTGTCCTGGCATCCATTGTACAAAAAGCTCTCTCTATGCCCAGCATAAAAATGATGAGCATATAAAGACAGCCGCCAAGCCAGATAACCCCAGAGGTCATGCAGAATACCCCATGGCTTTGCTTGTCTGTAACTACAGCAAAAAGCTGTTCCCTCCTAAACAGCTAAGGCGAAGGCACCACTTATTTCTTGGTTCTAGAAAGATTCTCTACAGAGTCCTAGGAGAAACAGATCCTCAGGGCCATTTCCCTTGTCCCTCACAGGTCACTCCAGGGCCACCCTTCATCACTCTCAGCTCCAGCAGCTCAAGGATCATGGAGCCTTCAGCCCGCAATACTTTTTATTGCCTGCTGGCATAGAGTTGGTCCCTGAAAGTCCCTGTGGCTGATGGGCAGACACCTAGAGCATGTGGAGATTCAGCCAGAGGCAGGAGAATGCTGTCTCCTGTCTGGGTCCAGTGTGGTGAGGCAGTAGCTGCTCTATATGGATGTTCTCGGCTCCCAGTGCCTGAAGAAGGAGCCCCAGTTCCTACATCTGCTTAAGATTTAACACCCACCCACCTCATCCCCTCAGCCCATGGCTGCCTTCTGTCTGATTTCATGCTCCTGGGGCACTGTCCCCTGAGCATGGTGGCATGTGGGGGGAGGGGGGTGTTGGCCTGCATACTTCTGCCCACCCACATCTCCACTCTCTATTGGATTTCTTGTCAGCCTTGCAAACTTCAGCCTCTTCCCCACAGTCCCCGTGCCCCTCCCTGAGTGAGCTAGGTCGGTCTCTCTCCTCTGTGTTGTTTGGTACTCTGTGAATTTTAGGTCTAACACCTTTTACAGTCCTAAATCCACAGTTACACCTCCCTGGAAGGTCTCTAAGCTCTGTGCCTGCAGCTCCTGGCGAAGCACCAGAACGGAGCAGGCACCTAGTAACTGTGTGGGGGATGAGAACACTCACTTCATAGTGTGAAAAGCCACATGTCCCCCTCTGTGAGACAGTGAGACCCTTAGAGGCAGGGGCTTTGTCTTACCCCTTCCACATCCATGTACCTAGTCCTGAGGACAAGGAATACATGAACTATTACTGTTGTCACTTTGCCATATTTGTTAGATGCATACGATACACACAGTTTCTCCAGAACCATGTGGAAGTTATGCTGTACATTGAGACACACCTGAAATACTTCATCTTGTGACACTTAACAGGGATGTGCCCTAGGAAGCTGTTAACACTACCATTGCCAACTTGGAAAATGAGCAGTAACTCCCCAATATAACCTCCCAGATCGTCTTAACAGTCAAGTACCATGTTCAACGTCATCCCACAGTCATCTTCTAAAGCTGTCTCAAACCAGCAGCCAGTCAGTTCAGGCAGAGTTTGCCTAGTGTGCTGTTTCAGAAGAATCTTTTAGTAGAGAGTTCAGCTTCCTAAAAATGGTAAACCTGTAAAGACAGCAGCTGAGCCAGACCCTGGGAGGGGGAAATGCAGGTGCCCGTGGAGACCAGAAGAAGGCATCGCTCCCCAAATGTGGCAATGTTCTGAACAATTTAGCAACAATAAAAGTCTCTAGCAAATGTGAGATGTTTCTGGTGGTGCTTGCCCATGTTGTGACTTCGCTGCAGCCTTGCTGCCAAGCTTAGTGTACACATTTTGCCATGTGCATGCTGCCACACCGCCAAATGCCAGAAAATGCTGCCCCAAACAACTCAACTCAGATTCAAGACTGTGGGATGGTATTATTGATTGCAGTGTTTTTGCTGTGTGTACAAAGGGTTCTGCTCTCATAGAAACATGATGGTTTAATTATGGAAAACACAGGCTTTCTATTTTTTTCTAGTTAGTCATTCCTTGGTGTATATCAAATTAATTTTTTAATTGCTTAATTTTAAGGTTTTACTTTTATTCTATTTTTAATTGCACGTATGGAGGTGTACATGAGTGCAGGTTCTCACACAGACCAGAGAAAAGTGTCCAGTCCCCTGGTACTGGAGATGCAGGTAGTTATGAGCTGCCCAAAATGGGTGCTGGGACTCTGAACTCGGGTCCTTTGAAAGAGCAGCAAACACTCTTAACCTGTAAGCCATCTCTCCAACTCCTGATTGGCTGGTTGATTTTAAAAATTGCTCTCTGCGTTGCTGACTTGAGCTTCACGGAAATAGTTTTAAGTGAGTTTTGGCTTGTCCTTGACACAGAGCTTCCAGTCAATTCTGAAGTGGCTCTAGACATTTTCTACCACTTTGCATTACATATTTATGCAAAGCAATGTTGTCAGCATTGACAATGAAAAATATTAATCAAAACAATAACCATCTCTGAAAAATGTGGAGAATGCTCTTCATCCTGCAGTACCAAGTGTAAGCCAAGGCTCCACTTCTTCTGTAAGAGCAAGCATGTCCATCTCAGCATTTGTGTGCCAATTTGTTTTGTCTTTAATAAATGATAAAATTAGGGCGTTGGAGAAATGGCGCAATGGTTAAGAGTTCCAGCTGCAATTCCAGAGGACTTGGGTTTGATTTCCAGCACCCATACGGCTGTAACTCCAGGTCAGGGGATGCTCTGGGTTCAGTGGGTACTTCATGCAAGTGGTGCAGAGCCATACATGCAGCCCAAAATACCCGTGTGCATAAAATAAAATTAAAAATTATTATCAATGAGTTATTTTAAAATAAATGTCTTTATTATTTGTCACCAATAAATATTTAGTTTATATACCTCTGTATATCTAAAGTCATATAAAAATTCTGGGGCAAAAAGGGTTTGCTAAGGGGAAAGTTTAAGAAACCCTCATCTGGAACATTCTTAACCTCTTTCTTTCTTCTAATGTTTTAATAGTTGAAGAATATAAGATCAGGCATTTTTTTCAAGTGTATCACTTTTAGGTCAGTTTCCATAGTTTCATTAACTTATTCCACTGTGCCATAGACTTCCTGTAGAAGCAGAAGTTAGGGGTTAAGGGGTTAATTGAATTTGGACTAACCATTTTGGCGAGAGTATTTCGTAGGCTGTTCCTTGACACTGTTATGTCACCTCAGGAGACTTCGTCTCACCATTACTGATGCTAAATTTGACTATATGGTTAAAGGCATTTCTCTGTCATACAGATCTGTCTTCGTGGTCCTCCTGTCTTCATTGATGGATATACCACAGCTTTTTTATTTGTATATGTTGAACCATCCTTGCACTCCAGGAATAAGTCCTGCTTGATTATGGTGGATGATACTTTTATTTATTTTAATTTAAAAAATTTAATTTATATTAATTGTGTATATATGGGCATATGGGTTCCCCCAGATGCCAAAGGAAAGCGTCAGCTCCCCCAGAGCTGGAGTTACAGGTGGTTGCCAGCTGCCTGACGTGAGTGCTAAGAACTAAACACTGGTCCTCTGTACAAGGAGTAATGCTGTGAACTGCTGGGCTATCTCTCCAGACCCAGCCCTTTTGTTTTTCTTGATTGTTTTAGCTTTAAGAAATAGAGTCTCAGCATGTTGCTCAGGCTGATGAACTCTTAGGATAAGTGGTCTATCTTCTTGCCTGAGCCTCCCAAGAAGCTGGGGCTGCAGGTGCACTCTCTAACTAGTGGGTAATAACCCTTTTAATCTGTTATTGACATCTGTTTGCATCTGTGCTCTTCAGGAGTTTTGGACTATAACATCCCTTCTTGTAGTGCCCTCGTCTGGCTCTAATAATGGAGCAATAGCTGTAAAACAAATTCGGGAGTATTTCATCCAATCAACTTTTGGGAATAAGTTTGAGAAGAATTGGTATTCATTCTTTCCTAAATGTTGATGAATTCCAGCAGCAAAGCCATCAAATCACAGACTTTCTTCTTTGATGGGAGATATTTGTTTTTAAATTAAAATTTGGTTTCATTATTTTATGTTTTGCTTGCATGTCTATGTATCACATACACGCAGTGCCTATGGAGGCCAGAAGAAGGTATCAGATATATGGATCTGGAGGTAACAGGTCATTTGTAAGTTGTCAAGTGAGTGCTGGGAACTGAACTTGCGTCCTCTGGAAGAGCAGCCAGTGCTCTTAACCACTGAGCCACCTCTCCAACCCCTCTCCTTTGGAAAAGAACTCTGGATTGTCCAAGGGTTCCTCCCAATGAGGCCAGAAGAAAGAGTTAATTATCTCATCGTAATTTCTGTGTCAGTGTTAACAATCTTACTGAATGCTTTAAATGAGGGCCTTTCCTCAAACTTGAGCTTTCTCTCATTTCTATTCATGGATTTTTACATGTTTTCTTGTGTTATAATTAGTCACAGTCATAACTTTCGATGTTTAGACTGTCTATCGTGTAGCTGGAGGTGTCCCTTCACCACACGCACCCTTTGGATGCACGTCCTTTTGGTTTTGAGCAGGACCTCACTTTCGGGAACTCCGCATTCCGGGCTTCATTTGTACTTTTCCTACTCCAGTCATGGAAATTAGCCATTTCCACAGGAATCCTTGGCTTTCTGAAACACGAGCGAGAAAGGGTTTAGAAACCAAGACCTAATATCAAAAGTGCTTGTTTCCACCAGGGCACCATCACTTTCAGGGTCCTTCCAGGCACAGGACTGCTTTTAGAAATAAATCTGTATAATAATTCAATTTTAACATTACACGATTTTGCTGTTATTTCCCTTTTTTCACACTGAGAATTTTGACTCCCTATGATGTCTGTAAGAATAGATGAGAACTGGTGGGCCATCCATGAAGCACATACCGCCTTTACCAGTGGCACCTAAACATGATTTGACACCTTTTCCAAAGTTGAAAGCATCTCCAGATGTTTTCTGCATATCTCAATGAAGAGCCATTATTTTAAAAAAGAAAAAGAAAAGGGGGGGGAAGGATTTTTTAAATGTGTGTGTGACTGACTCATGTGTGTGCAGGTGCCATCTGAGGCCAAAAGAGGACACTGGGTTTCCTGGAGCAGGAGTCAGCTGCCCAGTGTGGGTGCTGGGAACCAAACTTCCAAGTGCTCTTGACTGCTGAGCCATCTCCTCAGCCCCAACCGTTATCGTTTGTTTCTGTCTTTCTGCAGTGCTGAAGGCTGAACCCAGGACCTTGTGCAAGCTAGGCAGGTGTTCTGCCACTGAGCTCCTTCCTCAGCCCAGAATCCTTTGGTGTCTGTATATTTTGTCACGTTGACTGCCCTCTTTGGAACTAACTCTGACTCAGTCTCTTATTTAGAAGTGAATCAAAAACACACTACACAGACGGTTCTGAACAGAAGTGTTTTTACACACGGTCTTTCCTCTTTGTGTTCCCTGTCCTTGTTGTTGTTCATGGATGTCCTTGCCTTTGTGGCCCAAACACGCTGATAGATTAGTATGAATGCACACACTCTCCCCTGGGCTGGGAGGTCTAGTGAGGATCTCGTGACTCCATGTTTGTTTGGGTGTTTTCCACTCTCAGAATGTCTTTTGATTAACCACTGAGTCAACACACCCACATTAGTTTGAGATTTTATGAGAAAAACAGCTTTGGAGATTTTACTCAATTTCCCCCCAAATTCCTTATAAAAGAGATAAATATTACAGGAGTGCTGCCCAAAGCTGATCATCTATTTTGATTTAGTTTCTACCCGCTGTGTTAATTTCAAACCAAATTACAATCATAGCAAAAGAAATTCTCAGTTTGCAATGTTTTATGTGAACAGCAATGTTTAAGTATAAAACTTTAAGCCTCTGGGTTTTTTTGTTTTGTTTTTGGGTTTTTTTTTTGTTGTTGTTTTTGTTTTTTGTTTTTTTGAGATGGGCATAGCCCAGGATAGCCTGAAATTTCTAGGTAGCTTAGGGTAACTAAACTCCTGGTCCTCCTGCTTTCGCTTTTCAAAAGCTCGAGCTAAAGGCATGCATCTCCATACCTACTTTATGAGGTGCTGGGATCAAACTCAGGACTTCCTCTATGCTTGGTAAACACTGAGCTCATCCATATCCTCACGTCTTCTTCAAGAGGAGTTCATATATATTTACCAGTAAGTATACTTCATTTCTAGAACAGTCTCTGAGAGCCAGGTGTGGTGGTGCACGCCTTTCATTTCAGCACTCAGGAGGCAGAGTTCTATGAGTTCAAAGCCACACTGGTCTATAAATAGAGTTCTAGGCCAGCCAAGGCTACATAGTGATCTTGTCTCAAAACAACAACAAAGGTCTCTGTAGATATGAATTACTTTAACAAAACCTATTTGCTTTATATTACAAACACTTTTAAAACTTGCTACTATGTGTAAGCCTCTCAAATGGTGCCAGAATAAGAGAAGCCAATCTGACTTGTATCTTCAACTTGGCTTTGGGGGGGGGGGCAGGGGCTAGTAAGACGCGCACATGAGGAGCAAGGACACGGATACAGAAGAGCACTAGCAAAGGTGATTTCCCCCCGAAGGTCACTTGGGAGCTGCATGGCTAAGAAGGGGGGGGGGCAAGCCATTCGAGGAGTCAGAAGTAGCGCGTGCAAAGGTGTGAAGCGAGGAAGCTTGTGACACAGGGGTCTTTCTGTTTGCTTGGAGCAAAGGACACTGAGGAAAGTAAATGGATCTGAGCTTGCCTGGTGGAGACAGCTGGGTTCTAAGTGCATCTGAATATGCAGCTAAGCACTGGAGGCTTCGTCCGGTGGGCAATGGGGACCGCATTGCCATCAGTAGTAATGTCGTCAAGATAGAACAGCTGCATACTCCAACAGCCTCTTCACAATATGTGATGTGGCGTAGTGTGGAGGAGGCTGGAGCCCAAAATACAGTGCGGGAGGTGGGAGGAGGTGGGAGATGGAACACAGAAAGGCTCTGCTCGGGAAATGTATGAAAATACAAGAATAAAAAGAAAGGCAATATCTGATGGGTAATTTAATTTACATTTTCCCTTTAGACGTGTTTGCCAGCCTCTGTCTAGCAGCAAAGAGAGCCGGGTAACATGGCAGGTACTGCCAAGCAGGAGGAAGGAAGGGAGGTTGTCTCTGAAGGAACTGAAGGTGTCGCCGAGTTCTGGAGAAGCTAAGGAGAGCTGCAGCTGCAGGGAAAAGCTGGGTGATTCTCTTGTGTTTGCTCTACATTGGAGCCTGCCCCCATCAAGTGTTTAGAGCCAACTGGGAAGAAAACCAAGGGTAGAGAGCTTCAGGGGGAGCCATTTAACCCACTAAGAGAGGTTCTGGGTCCTCCTCCTTCTGACTAGTACACAGAGCTTAGCGTCCCTCCTGAAGAGGAGGCAAGGGATCCTGATTTCTTCCAAGGGAAAGGAATGCTTCTAGGTGGAGAAACCTTTCCAGCACAGTGTGAAGTCATGTTGCTAACTGTATCCTAATGTGATGTACGGAGGATGGAAGTTTACCCCTGTGGTCCTCCTTCCCGGATCCTATGCCTTAAAATAATCACGGTGGAGGCAACAGAGAAACCTCAATGGCAAGACATTCCACAACATACGTAACTAGTACATTCCAACACCGTCCAAGTCATCACAGATAAGGACATCTGAAGAAAGTCAGAGCCAAGAGGAGCCTCGGGAGATATGTAATACAGCATGTCATCAGGATTCCTGGGTGGGATCCTTTAGGGAAAATGATGGAAGTCTTAACTATGTACTTCAGTTAATGATACTGCATAATTGTCCTCGTTAAGAAGTTCACCACAGTATTAGGAGACATTAATAATAAATATGCCTGGTGTGAGGCATATGGAACTCACTGTGCTATTTTAATAACTTTTCTGCAACTCTAAAACTATTCTAAAATAAGCTTATTAAAATTTTAAACAAAAAAGTGAATTGTTTATTCGTCACTTGAAGCAAAGCAATAGCGTGAAAAATAATTAGAAGAACAGGCACCCCAGAACACAGAGGTGAGGTGTTTAAACAGTCAGCACTTGGGTGTTTAAAAAGTCAGGGCTCCAGTCAATACCCTGAGAGGGAATTTAAGCTACTATACCCACCAAATAAGAACAGTATGCTCTTAAAAGAGAACAGTCAAGGACTGGGAGACGGCTCAGTCAGTAATGTACTTGCTGTACAAGCATGAGAACCAGAATTTGGATCCCCAGGACCCACATCAATGTGGGGCAGGCATGGTGGTCCGCCTGTAAACCAGGCACATACTTATGTACCCGTATGCATGTGGACATTATCCCCCCCCCCACACACACACATATGCACACACGCACACATACAGGCATATGCAAAAAAAAAAAAAAAAGCAGGAGGATACAGTCATACAGTCTGAGGATCAAAAACTTCTTCACTACTAAGGCAAAGACAGATGCACACAAGGACGGATAAGCACAGATCAGTTCAGACAGTCACTTAACTATTAGGACACGTTCAGAAAAGAAATACAATCTTAGCTGGGTGTGGCAGTGCACTCTATAATCCCACCACATGGAAAGTATGGGCACTAAGATCTGGAGAATCCAAGGCTAGCCTGAACAACACAGTGATGTCAAGGCTAGCCTGGCCACCATTGTATGATCCGCCTTGAAAACAAAAATGGAAAAACAAAACTGTCTCAAAAGAGGTGGATGTGTAGCTCTGTGGTAGAGAGCTTGCCTGGTATGCTCAAGACCCTGGATTTGATCCCCACCCAGGACTTAAACAAATGTTATCTTAGCAAATAACTGCCCTGCAGGGAATGTGTTTACACAGCCACAATAATAAAACAGATTAACTTTCAACTTTCGTACCTATCTCTAGACAGCACTTGCAATATTATTTTGCAGCATAGAGCAAGGTAATAAACTATGGAAAATTGAGCAGAAGTTCTTCTGATCGAATTTGGAAGGTCGGAAGTGGAAGGGGAGACTGTGAAAGGTGGGACGACACAGCACATATCTATATAATGAGCAGTGATTGAGAGGATGCGAATGAAGTAAGAGACCATCTGAAATGTACGCTCAAAAGCAAACAGATCTGGGATGTGGCCCCACTGCCAGAGTAGTTACCTAGCACGCGTGAAGCCCTGGGCTGGATAGCCATCACCGTGTAAACTGGGCCTGGTGGTGAACACTTACATTCCCAGCACATGGGAGGTGGAGGCAAGAGGAACAGGTCACTTGGTTACATAATGAGTTCAAGGCTAGTCTGAACTACATGAAACTCTGTCTACAAATCCCCAAACAGACAGACGACAGACAGAAGGCTAGTAAAGAACCAACAGTAAAATAAAAATTTTAACGTTGGAAGAAGAGGCCATGGGATTTAAGTGACCCCAGATTCTCATTTTGTAATGGTATGCCTTCAAACACTACATCAGTGAAAATGACTACAAACACCTAGGGATTCTGAGCCCTGCAATAAAGATGTCTGTTAGGAGGTGGTGGGGGGCATAGGATGGGGTATATGATGATGGCCAGTGGAGAGTTTGGGCTGCACTCTGGTGCACTGGCAAACGATAGAACTTACTACAAATGACTCACACAGAGAGGGGGCAGACCAATAAGTTCTACTCCTGAACTGGAGCAGCTGATGCCTGATCAAGTGAACTCATAAACAAAGCAAGGTAGAAAAAAGGCATCGAGTGGAGCCTCTCAGGACCTAGGCTGGAGCCCTGGGCTTCCCAAGGCCGGCTGTGTCTGCTTCCTCTCTGCACAGCACTCATCTCCCACCTCACATGGGCCTGGGAGGATGGGGCACAGTCAGACCTCCCTGTCTGTGCAAGACCCCTCCAGAGACACCCCTCCAGAACATGTTTATCTGGGCTCCCATGCTCCACCTGGTCCTCTTGCACCTCGTCACAAGACTAAACACTGTCACCCACCTTCTCCATGCTCTCTTCCCTTGGGCATAGGTGTCTTGCTCTGTTTGGTTTCGTTCCCTCACATACCTGCCTGTTCTGCCTCTCCTTTCTCCTCCCATTTCTAAATGTTCATATCCTCCGAGCATCTACCCTTGAGTGGACATTGGGTCTCATTTGAACTGTACTCCCCAGTGGCTGTGACCACATGGCCATGAAGGAAGAGATGTTTCTCCCCAGCCAGATAACAGATCAAGTTCTGTTTTTGTATGGACTATCTCTGGCATGGCAGCATCTTGAAAAGCCCAGGGTTCCAGGACAGGCCCTGCGATCCGGATCCTCTTCTCTACTGTCTTCTAAAAATCACATCTGGAGGTGGGAAGATGGGGAGGGAAGACAAAACCATGTATGTCATCTGGGAACCAGTGCATTTTGCTGGCATCTGAGTGACACAGAAATCTCAGTGGATGGTGAATCTGTATTTTTACTCACCGCCCCCCACCATTTTTCAGCGTATTTTTGTGTAGGTGTGTTTGTATGTATACATGTACATGTGCATATATGTGGAGGACAGAGGCTGATATTGGTATCTTCTCAGTCATGCTCTATCTTATTTTATTTTATTTTTTTTTTGAGACAGAGCCTCTCTTTGAACCTGGGTTCCACCAATTTGTCTAGCCTTGCTGGCTGATACTCCAGGGATCTTTCTGTCTCTGCTTCCCTAACATTGGGATTACAGTCAGGCACCACCTTGTGTTGGCTTTTTACCTGTGTGCTAGGGATCTGAATTCAGGTCCTCATACTCGTGTGACACTTTACCAGTTGAGCTGTCTCCTCTGCCCTGTGTTATTATTCTCAAGGTCCTCTATACTTGTTAAAACAGAAACTTGATTCTCAGGTGATTGAGGACAGAACTTTCTGAATATTTTATGGTCATGTGGCCAACTGCCTTTAAGGAAGCTAATTCAGATGTGGCCAGTCTAATTTCCAAGGGTTGCTATGACAACCAGGTGCATGCTAGATGGTGTATAACCAACAGAGAAGTCATAAATGAAGGGTCCAGTTCAGATAAGATCAAATGTACACTCAAGGATAGATGCTTGGAGAATACGTACACTTGAAATGGTAGCAGAAGGAAGAGATGGAGCAGGGACCTGCTCCCTATCATGGTTCTAGGAAAGGATCTGCCAGGCTTCTCCCCAGCCAGCTTGGTTTTCGCCCGAATCTCCACCTTCATCCTGAGTAGCCATTTCCTGGTTTGTGTCTGTGCCCAAGTTCCTGGCTTTCCTGAGGACCTCATCGGCATGGGATTGGGGACCATCCAACTCTATGATGGGCTCACTTTTATATTAACATCCACAGTGGCTGACTCCAGATCAGGCCACGTTCTGGGCTCCTGGGGCCTGTGGCTTCCATCTGTGAATTTGGAGGATGAGAGTTCAACCCGTAACTAACTTGGCGTTTCCCTCTGGCCTCAGCAGCGCCACGACAAGTGGAGGCGAGAATGAGCACGAGGAACTGGAGCCGGAGTGGAAGCCCCCAGACGAGGAGCTTATCAGGAAGTTGGTCGATCAGATTGAGTTCTACTTTTCGGATGAGAACCTAGAGAAGGATGCCTTCCTGCTCAAGCATGTGCGAAGGAACAAGCTGGGCTACGTGAGCGTCAAGCTGCTCACCTCCTTCAAAAAGGTGAGGCCGGCTTCTCAGAGGCTGCTCAAGGCATTCGAGTCCGGGGTGTGGACCTTTGTGGTGTTAAACATTCTGTTGTTGTTTTGTTTGGCACCCCACCCCTCAGCCACAGGCCCTCCTGCCAAGAGAATTTTTAAATAAATATGACACCTGAAAAAGGGAAAAATTATCAAGAGAAGGGATTTAGTGGCACTCGGAGCTAACTCAGTCAATGAAGTCTTTACCGTACAAGCAGCAGAACCTGAATTTGATTCCCAGAAGCTACATGCAAAAAAACAAGCTTGGTTCCATGCCTGTACTTTCGGAGCTGGGGAGGTAGAAAAAGATCTGTGGGGCTAAGGGAGAAGCCATCTTAGCCTACTGGGTGAGCTCTATGCCAGTGAGAGGCCCTGTCTTGAATATAAATGAATAAATAGCAAAGTGTGTAGATCCTGAGAAGAATGACACTCAAGATTGACATCTGGTTCCCTATATGCATATACATATGCGCGCGCGCGCGCACACACACACACACACACACACACACACACACACACGAGGGTTATGAGAGCATTCTTGAGGATATACTTGCCTGCTATGTAAAGGGTTCTGAGTGCTAGGACAGATCTCAGCTGGTGGTGATTAAGAAACGCTGTGACTTGTCCTCAGGAAAGTTCGGGTCATCTTGCCTGGCACATGGATGCCCAGAGGGTGCTACACCAGAACAGAGGGTCCTGGAGACCTTGAGAGATGATGCCTGCCAGTCTAGAATTGCCTGACACCCAGTCAAGCCTTCCACTTGATAAGCTGAGTCAGTATGGGATGGGAGAGAACACACAGAACTCAGGGAGAAAATCCTGCTCTGGGACTCCAGCACGCTCTGCTCTCTGTGATACCAAAGGGAACTAACTCTAAGGGAATTCTGTGTCCCGGAGTGATCGATGCTGAGGGGCGCTGGCAGCCAAGCAGGAGACTGCCTGTCCCTGCTGTGGACAGATGCAGAACTTGGGCCCTAAACGTGCTGCTCTCCGAGGATTGACTGACCAGTTGGAATAATAACTCTGTATCTCCCTGGAGGGGAGTGTATTTACTAGAATGGAAAAAGCACTGTTCAGCTTGTTGCATCATGGCTTATGTAAGGAGTGGGTCCACATGAGAAGTGGGTCCTGGCCGAGATGTCGGCACACTCTATCCGAGAGCGATGGAGAAAGCTCTGTGCCTTGGAGCTCGTCTCTGCCCGGCTCCCTGGCATGCTCTGCCTTCTTCTTGGACTCTTTTCTTTTACTCATTCATCAAACAATATTCTTTGTATTTGATGAGTGTTGTGTTAAGTGCGCGAGGTACTAAATGAATATGGCATTCCGTCTTTCCTCGAAGCACTTATAGTCCAACGAAAGATAAGAGGTCCACGAAATGCTTCAGGGTAACCACAGACAAACTGATGGAAGACATAAAGGCATTTGGGGACTGGCTGATCAGAGCAATGGACCCTGTCTAGAGAACCGAGACGTCTTCTTGGAGTGCTGGCGTTGGGATGCGGTCTTGGAGGATGAGTAGGAATTGCAAAGTCCAGATGGGAAGGGATGCTTCATGTTCAGAGAACAAGTTCTGACATGAAAAATACTTCCAGGGTTGGGGACCCCTAAATGGAAAGGCCCCCCGATGTGCTCCCGAAGGGCTTCAAGAGCCACCCTGGCTCTCTCCCCTGTCCTAGCTGCCACTTACAGATCCACTCAGGAGCATCCTCTCTTTAAAATGAGCTGCAAGGTGGACACACTTGCATTCACACTCCCAAATTCCCATCCCCTAATTCACACCCCCAAACTCAGAGCAGAGACTCTTTTCCTTCTAGAGGATTTCCTGCTAATGGCAATGTGATAACATCCAAGAGGTAGGCGCCAAACGCAGGGAGTGTACAAAGCATGAGTGCCCCTTCTCGTCACTGTGACGAACACCTGACAACCACGGCAGAAGGCTTTGGGTCACGGCTGAAGGTGCACCCCGTCAGGTCAAGGAAGGCATGGCAGCAGGCGTGTGAGGCAGCTGGTCACGTGGGACACACAGTCAGGAATCAGGGAGAAGTGCGGCTGCTCGTCTTGTTTTCTCTTTTTCGTTCAGTCAGGAATCCTGGGCCTGAGATGGTACTACCCACGTTTAGGGCTCATCTTCCCTCGACAGTTAAATCTTTACGGAAGCATCCTCACAGATACATCCGGAGGTTTGTTTCCATAGACATTCTCAACCCAGTCAGGTTGACAATGATGGTCCATCATCACACAGAGTTTCTGACAAACTTACAAAGTTCTAGAGGTTGCACATGGCCAAACTTCTTTCTTAAAGGAAAACATTTATTTTACTTTATGTGTGTATGTGTGTGTGTTAGAGTATGTATGTGTACCATGTGTATGCAGTACCCTCAGAGTACAGAAGAGGGTGTCAGATCCTCTGCAACTGGAGTTACAGACTGTTGGGAGCCATCATGTGGGTGCTGGGGATTGAATTCAAGTCCTCTACAAGAGCAGCCAGTGTGCTTCACCACTGAGCCATCTCTCCAGCCCCAGTTCCTTTTCTGATGTGATATTGGAAACCGTCATAAAGCACCACAGACACAGACCTGAGATGCCCATAGATAACCAAGGTTTCCCAGAGGACCTGGCTCTCGCCTCTGTGTGTTCCCTAGTCTTCTACAGCGCTCCTCTCTGGAAGGACGTGGTCCTGCCCTAGTTCTCAGCCTACCTTGTAAGTCAGCACATGCTTCTGTGCTCCGACTTCAAGCTTAGGGAGGATTTCTTCGCCTCTCCCACATGCTCCCTTCCCAGCTGTTTTCACAGCTGGCTCCATCATCCCAGGCCTTGGCTTTCCTACAACCTTGCAGTGACCTTCATCTATCTCACTCTCTTCTGGATTCTCGATTGACTGACTTGTTCACTAGAAATCCAACCGTAGTCTCAGGTCTGCTTCTCTGTGGCATGCTGATCCCCCCAAGGTCTCTCTGTAGGTGACTTGGGGCTTTTTTGTGCTAATAATGAGAGAACACAGGCCAGAGTGCACAGTGCCCGCATTCCAGCAGTGTGTCAGTCAGGACTCAGGGCTCTGTGGAGGTTGCCTGCCCTGCCCAGGGAGCGAGCCTTCCTTTCTTGTTTTCTGTGCCTTTTCTGTTTGAAGCCCATGGGGAGTTCCTGGTTCCTCTGCAGATCAGCCTCATGGGCTAGGCCTCAGAGGACTCTGGGTAATTTCCCCATCCAGGCTCAGGTTACCCACCCCACCCACATCCACCAGTTCTCGGGGGATGACTCATCTCCCTGGCACACCCTTCACTGGAAGTGGGCCTCCACAAAATTGCCGTTTTATGAAATAAATATAGCTTTTCATATACTGCAGCATCAATACACATAGTTTCCATCTTGGGAGGGACAGGGAAGAGTTGTTTCATCATTTTTCTAGAGGCCCAGGTCAATGTGATTCCACTTGGTGTCTGTGCCTGTTACTCTTGGGGGAGATTACAGAGAAACAGGGAAGATCTTTTGGGGGCTTCTCTTGATCAACTGTAAATCACAGCTTCAGAGAATGCCAGACCTTCCAAATCCTTCCAAAGTAGCAGCCCATTCAGTGTGATGGCCTGCAATCCCAGCATTTTGGAGGGGTCATGAGTTTGAGTCCAGCCTGAACTATCGAGTGAAACCCTGTCTCGAAGAAGAAGAAGAAGAAGAAGAAGAAGAAGAAGAAGAAGAAGAAGAAGAAGAAGAAGAAGAAGAAGAAGAAGAAGAAGAAGAAGAAGAAGAAGAAGAAGAAGAAAAATCTGGGCTGGGGCTATAGCTCATGGAAGCCTGCTTGCCTGACATTCTGCATTCAGTCCCCAGTACTACCCAAAACTCACTTGTGACATATGTATTTGAAACAGTGATAGCATGTAGTTATTGAGTAGTCTTGGAGAGTGAACTGCTATTTTAAATTTTGTGTACAAATGTATTTCTCTCTATTTTTTTTCTGTTCATTTAACGTGTGTGTGTGTGTGTGTGTGTGTGTGTGTGTGTGTGTGTGTGTGTGTGGCATGCGCGTGCATGCACACATGTGTAAATGCAGATATGTAGTAGCTGGAGATTAATTTTCAGTGCCATTCCTCAGCAGCCAGCCACCTTATTTTTTGAGACAGGGTCCCTCCCCAGCCTGGACCTGGCTGGCTGGTGGCTGCTGGGATGATGAGCACATGTCATCCTGCCTGGATTTTTCACATGGTTCTGGGAGTCAAACTCAGGTCCTGCTGCTTGCATGACAAGCAAGCACTTGACCTGCTGAGCCGTCCCCCAAGTCCTCATTTCATCATTTCATCTTTGTAACAGGGCTAGGAGTAGACATTTTTTTTTTAATATCTCTATCCCTCAGATGAGCAGGGTGGATAGGTAAGAGGCTGGGAAAGTTTCCAAGTCTTCCTAGTGGATGGAGGTGAGGCTTGGGTCTATGTACACAAGAGAGAGTTTTAGAGAGTATGGAATCTGACCTGGGAGCCTGGGAGAATTCCTACTGTCCTGCGGTCCTCCATGGCCTGGCACTGCTCCAAACCCAGCTGTCCCGAGAAAGGAGGGCAGCATCTGGAGCTCCATGCATGATACCCAAGTTCAATTCCCAGTCCTGTTTAAAAAAAAAAAAGGCAAAAGATGCTTATGATCTGAAGAGAAACAAGAGCTATTGTTATTATTTCGGCTTTAGTCACTATAGCAAAGACTTGGAATCAATCTAGGCTGCCCACCAACAAATGAATGGATAATGAAAGATCTGGGGTGTGTGTGTGTGTGTGTGTGTGTGTGTGTGTGTGTGTGGTGTACTATGCAGCTCTAAAGAAAAAAAATGTAACCAACATTTGCAGGAAAATGGATGGACTTAGAATATATGATATTCAATGAAGTCACACAATCTCGGAAAGGAAAAAGAGATGTCCTCTCTGATATGCAGAATCTAGCCAACAGCATATGCATGTATGTGAACAACTATGCATGTGAGTGCAGTATAGCATGTAGAAAAGGGAGAAAGAATATTAATTAGGATGAGGAAGGACTGAACGCAGGTGGTGGGCATGAGTTAAGAAAGAGGATCTAAAGCTGGTTATCTTTCTAGTTCTCTTTTGCGGATTTTTCATTTTGGGTCGTGGATAACTGTGTAAAACACATTTGATAGTGAAAGTGTAGCCCAGTGTGAAACCCCACAGCTTCAGAATGGCTGTTCTAACTGTTCAGTGAGATACGCAGACTTTGGGTCTGGTTAATTTCACCATATGATTTTTTTTGAAAATTTTTATAATAAAGTTTATTACACATTTTTTAATGAAAGAAACCATTGAAGAAGTGGCTGGAGAAAGTTTTCCTTTACTCATTCTCCGACTGGTTGGTATTTGAGTGTCTCCCCCACTAGGTATGACTCAAGTCATTGGTGCTGCAGAGGTGAGGGGGGTCGGGAGGGGGATACAGAATGTACAAGTGTGGAGAGGAGAGGAGGTACCATTCAGACCTGCTTTGTGTTCTTTAGGTGAAACAACTCACACGGGACTGGAGGACCACAGCACATGCCCTGAAGTATTCAGTCACCCTGGAGTTGAATGAGGACCACCGGAAGGTTAGGAGGACCACCCCTGTGCCACTGTTCCCCAATGAGAACCTCCCCAGCAAGATGCTGCTGGTGTATGACCTACACCTGTCTACTAAGCTATGGGCCCCGGCCACGCCCCAAAAGAATGGAAGGGTGCAGGAGAAGGTGATGGAGCATCTGCTCAAGCTCTTTGGGACTTTTGGAGTCATCTCATCGGTGCGGATTCTCAAACCTGGGAGAGAGCTGCCCCCCGACATCCGGAGGATCAGCAGCCGCTACAGCCAGGTGGGGACCCAAGAGTGTGCCATCGTGGAGTTCGAGGAGGTAGATGCAGCCATTAAAGCCCATGAATTCATGGTCACTGAATCTCAAGGCAGGGACAACATGAAAGCTGTCTTGATTGGGATGAAGCCACCCAAAAAGAAACCTCTCAAAGATAAGAACCATGATGACGAGTCCACAGCAAGTACCCACCTAAGCAGGTCCCTGAACAAGAGAGTGGAGGAGCTGCAGTACATGGGGGATGAGTCTTCTGCCAACAGTTCCTCTGACCCTGAGAGCAATCCCACCTCTCCTATGGCTGGCCGCCGGCATATGGCCACCAACAAGCTCAGCCCTTCCGGTCACCAGAATATCTTTCTGAGCCCAAATGCCTCCCCATGCTCAAGCCCTTGGAGCAGCCCCTTGGCCCAGCGCAAGGGCGTCTCCAGAAAATCCCCACTGGCTGAAGAAGGTAGACTGAACTTTAGCACCAGCCCCGAGATCTTCCGGAAGTGCATGGATTATTCCTCGGACAGCAGCGTCACTCCCTCAGGCAGCCCCTGGGTTCGCAGACGACGCCAAGCTGAGATGGGGACACAGGAGAAAAGTCCAGGGGCAAGTCCCCTGCTGTCTCGGAAGATGCAGACCGCAGATGGGTTGCCTGTAGGGGTGCTGAGGCTGCCCAGAGGCCCCGACAACACCAGGGGCTTCCATGGTGGACACGAGCGAAGCCGAGCCTGTACATAATACCTTCTATTTTTCATACTGGCTCCACTGAAAACAAACTTTGTTTTCGAGGTCCTCACCAATAGCTAGCATGACAGAGAATGGAATTCAGTCCCCTTAGAAAGCTTTTGTATCCACGTAGACCTCTTAATTTATATATTTGTAAGGTATACACACTGTCCCGTGTGCCATGGTTTTCAGACCATCTTGTGGCTGGGAGGTCTTGCTCCCAGCATGGCCACTGCTTTGACAATGCCTAGAGTGTGTGAGTGTAATGTCTCTGAAGGGCTGTGGGACACAGGCTCTCTGGGGAGATCTAGCAGCGAGTCTGTCTGTCTCAACTGGCTTTTTTTCCTGCAATGACTGAGCTGTCCTTGGCAGGCCATGCAGTGGTTCCTCCTGAAGCCTCAAAGGAGTTTTTCTCAGTGGCAAATCCTTCAGCCAATAGCATGGTGTCTTATAGGACTGAGCGTCTATTCCCTGTCAAGTGAATAAATAATAAAACACCCACTGGGAGTCCCTTATCTGAGGTCACAGACCATACCCCTTAGACAAGGAACCCAACAAGAATATATTTTCTCTGTCTATCCCATAATGTACTCCCAGGGCAGTCCTGGACTCTCCTGGAGGTTTCTGGCAGTCTGGGACATCTGTCGTCACAATGAGTCTCACAGGATAGGCAGCTTTAGTTTCTGCTGATGTCCCCACAGCATCCCAGACCATCAGTTTTGACATCACCTGAGAACTTGCTAGAAACACACATTTCTAGGTCCCATCTCAGGCCAAGTGATTGAGAAACTGTCAGAGGAGGGATTATAGGTATGTTTTTAAAGATTTGTTCTTATCTTTATTTACATGTTTGTGCCTGTGTGAGTGTGTGCCATATGTGTGCCCATAGAAGCCAGAATGAGGCATCAGATCCACTGAAGTTGGGGTTATGGGTGTGAGCTGGGAACTCAACTTGGATCCTCGAGAAGAGCAGCAAGTGCTCTTACCCTGAGCATCTCTTCAGGCCTTGAATCTGGAGTTTGAAAGTCCTGCAGATGATTCTGATGTGTGCTAGTGTGAGAATCCTTGAGGTAACCAAAGCTGCAGGACCCCATGTCAGCCAGTCTGAACCCACGTCTCTCACTCCTGTTCTGTGACTTGGGGGTAGTATTAAGCTCCCTGAGCCTTCTGGTGTCCTGGGGCATGCTTTGCTGCATGGTAGTGTGAAATGTAGTCAGTCCTCCATAAATGTTGGCCCTATTTCCTCCTCATCTGGCTTATTGTCTGTTACCTTCAAAAGCCGTTTTGGATTACCACACCCTGGCCTAGAGTCCAATGTTGGCTTATTCGTGGGCTGTTGGGGGGGGGGTGATTTAGGACCTGTTAAGAGTCGAGCAGTGATTGTTTGCCAGGAACTTTGATAAAAAGCTTTCCCATGATTTATTTCATGTAAATCATCCCAACACCATGTGAAAAAAAAGATTCAGGTATTGGAGTTACTTTATACCAGGTTTAAAGAAGAAAAATAAGGCCTCATGTGGGTAACTAACCTATATCTGGGTTGATAGTTCTGGGGTTCACTTTGTTGATGCTGCTGGTAGTGATTGTGGTGGTATTTCCTGAGAGTCTCACCATGTAACATTGGCTGACCTCAAACTTCCAATCCTTTAGGCTCAGTATAGGGAGGCTACATATGCACCATCACCCCAAGCTAGCATTAATACCAAGCTATATTAATATTATTAATATAATATATTAATAATAGCATTAATGGGTTTTTGTTTTTTATTATTATTATGTTATTGTGTGTGAGAGAATGAGAGAGAGAGAGAGAAAGAGAGAGAGAGAGGTATTTGCACATTTAGGTCAAGCCATAGAGCGTGTGTGTGTGTGTGTGTGTGTGCGCGCGCGCGCGTGCGCGCGCGCATGCACGCACTCGCAGAGGTCATAAGAGTTACAGGTGCAGGCTGAGGAGCCAGTCCTCTCCTTCCCCCGGTGAGTCCCAGGGGTCAAACCGGGTCATCAGGCGTGCATCACAAGCATTTTTACTCTCTGAGACATTTTGCTGGCCCCACTAAATGGTTTTGACATTGCTGAGCCTTGCCATCCACATTCACATGACGCAGTCACATGTGCTACTGTGAGTTCGGCGGCTCCCTTGTCCTCAGCATCTCCATAAGCAGTTATACTGGTAAGTCTATACATGAAGTGGCAGAGGTAGGAAAATGATGATGCTCAGCTTGAACAGTTGTGGAAATGGAAAAAGACAAGTTTGGGGTGTTTCTGTTTTGAAACAAACCGGCCTCAAAATTACCATGTAGCAAGAATCATGACCTTGAACTTATGATCCTTTTTTCTTCCATCTACACAATACTAGGATTACAGGTACACACTACCATTATGTGTAGCTTTATGCATTGTCTGAGGATCAAACTCAGGACCTTGTGCATTCTAGGTAAGCACTCTGGCCAACTGAGCTCCATTCCCAACCCCAGCAGTGTATTTTAAATTATACAGGTATATCCAAATTAGCAGATGACTACCTGGTTGGGAAGGTGGTATGTAGTTGTACTTTTTCGTTGGGACCACCAACCCACAAATAATGACATGGAGGCTTATTATTAATTATGAAGGTTTGGCCTTTAGCTTAGGATAGTCTCTAACTAGTTTTTATATCTCAAATTAACCTGTTTCTATTAATCTACATTTTGTCATGTGGCTCAGTTACCTCTGCTCTGTACCATATGTCCAACTTCTTCTGAGTCTCCTGGTGAATCTCTGCCTTGTTGTTGGTTGTTTTTGCTCTTTTTTAGGTCTGCCACCCAGCTCCCAAATAAACCACACACAGAGGTTTATTCTTGTTTATGAACACTCAGCCTTAACTTGTTTCATGCCAGCTTTCCTTAACTTAACCTATCCTGTCTACCTTTTACCTCTGGTCTTTTTCCCGTTCTCTTACTTCTGTAAATCTTACTCTTACTCCATGGCTTGCTGTGTAGCTGGGTGGCTGGCCCTTGGAGTCCTCCTCTTTCTCTGACTGCTCTTTTTATCCCCAGAATTCTCCTTCTATATATTCTCTCTGCCTGCTAGCCCTGCCCATTCCTTCTCCTGCCTCACTATTGGCCATTCAGTTCTTTATTAGACCATCAGGTGTTTTACACAGGCAAAGTAACACAACTTCACAGTGCAACACAAACAAAAGTTACACACCTTAAAATAATATTCTACAACATTTCCCCCTTTTGTCTAAATAAAATGAAAGGTTTTAACTTTAACATAGTATAACTACATACAGCAAAAACAGTTATCAAGTAAGAATTACATTTACAATATTCTGTCCATTTGTAGTCCAAAGAAAATAATGCATTATCTATCCTATCTTAGTGAATCCAAAATTTTACACCTAACTTACTTTCTATTATAACAAAGAAAAACTGCAACTATAACTATCCAGTCTTCAACTCCATCAAAGACCCAGAAAAGTATAATATTACCTAACAACAGAGGCAGTTGGCTGCCTGGACAGTCACCTAAAGCTCCTCTGCAGTGTTGGGGCATCCATCTTCAGCCTACAGGCCCAGAGTATCTGGCACTTTTCAGTAAAGCAGGAAATTTGAAGGACTGTCCTGCCTTCTATTGGCAAAGTTCATCAGTCACTTTCCTCTGTGTCCTGCAAGAATGTCTGGCAGACTCTTCTGTGAAGCAGGAATTTTGAAGGACTGTTCTGTGTTGTTTTGGCAAAATTCAACAGTTCTTTTTCCTGTGTGCCCTGCATGTCCAGTCTGCACAGCACATTGTCAGCAGTCAAAGGCAAGAGCAGTTTCTTTGCCCAGTGGCTAACCTTGCCACAATGAAAGCAAACTCCATAAGGAGTTTCTTCAACACCCATCATCTTCTCTGAAGTAAATTGTTGCTGCCAGAAGCAGAGGTGTCTCATTGTCATGAAAAACTTGAAGTTAACAAAACATTTTAAATGCCATATCCTGTAGGTCTTTGAAGTATTTGAAAACCATTTATCTATCTAAATATATCTCTATATGATCTGGAAAGCATACCTAACATATCTACAATTTTGATTGTTATAAATGACTAACCACTAACCTGTATTCCTGATTATCCTATATAGTTTATAATAATAGCTTTCAAAAACTAGAACTTCACCCTACATTTCCAAATGAACTGCATAGGCACAATACCTCAAACAAAAATAGAAACATACGTATGATATGTTGTAACAAAAATAACCTCAAATTTTTATCAATATACAAAAATCTCCCAAACAAGAGTAGAAACATATATACAGTGTAACAAAAATAACTTTAAATTTGTATCAATAGTCTATATTCCCCTAAATGATAACAAACATCCATAACCCACCAAATAACCAAAAGCCTCCCACACCCCTCTTGGGAATGTGGATGTCCTGTTCTTCAAACTACTTTTTGTTGTCTGTGGGTGAAGTATCTTTAGGGTCCCAAAGAGAAAATTTTGAGATAATGACCAAGTCCTGGGAAGACCAGCAGTAAAAGTAACCTTTGCTGATAGATATCACCTGTCAAGTTTCAGGAGGTCTTGCCTGATCAAACCTGATCCAATCTGATCCATATTAGCCCTGAAGGAATCCACAGCCTCTCATCTCCTGTGGGAACAAAACTCCAAAGCATTTTTGATTTCCATTTGACAAATATATTTTTTGACTTTTTAAAAGTTAAGGCATTCCTAAAGTATATAGGCTGATTTATTTCAACAGTCCCTCTTTCAATTCCAGGTCTCTTTGCAGCTGTCCTTTGCTTTTCAACAATCAAAAAATTCAAAACCAGACTCCCTGTGTATTTCCCATCTTAGGTGGCCTTTTTCTTTTATATTATTTTTACTCTCTCTTTAAAGACGTTATTATTATTTTTACTATTCATTTCTTTCTATGACTATACACTTTTTCTTTTCTTCCATAATAACAAACATGTTTTCTCCATCCTCCATTAACCCCCAGCAAAAACAAATATGTCAAATGTGTTTTTCCCAACTTTAACATCAAAACATCTTTAAACCCAAAACAACAGTTATCATTTTGCTGGCTTGGCCAAATATCGAGTTGGGTACATCCTGTCTTTACAAAACTAAAAGGTAATTGACATAGGCACACATTTTCAAGAACAACAATATCATTCAAAACATATTTACAGAAATAGGGGCGATCTGCCTCCGATCCTGTCAGCTCTGAATCAGAACAGCTCCCAGGCTCTTTCAGACAGCTGGCTTCCCCAGACAAGAAACCTGAGAAGCATCAGCTCCCAAAGAATTTTAGGGGAAAATATTGGAGAAAAATTGGGTTTCCAGGAATGATCACATCTGTTCCATGCAAGATTGACAAAATGACACTAAATACTTTTTCTTTTCTTAAGCCTACACACATTGTTAAACACACTGGAACCTGGTAGGAAGTTTTTCCATCTGGACCTCCTTTATTGTGTATCTTCAGCCTTTAAACTGCTAACCTACACCTGGATCCTCTGCACAAGGCTCTCAGTTGGCTCTGCCCACTTCTTGGGTCATGAAAACCAAGTGTGAAACTCAGGGCTGGTCAGAGGTTGGTCTGACCAGGAACTGCATTCAACCTTCCTAGAGCTCTAGAATGCCTATGCTTGTGCAGTGGCAGGCATTTTTACTTAGTTTTTTGTTCCTACTCAATGTACTGTCTGCTCAAGGGCTCAGTGACCAGCAGAAACTGTCCAGCAGAAACTCTTAAAGGAGCCGTACTTTTTTTTTCAGGCTTTCTCAGGCACTATGGAAATTCAAGTGTCATGTTGGTATGGCAGAATGTTGGTGATGATTTTTCTCCTTTGAGGGGCCCTTCACCCAGCTCCCAAAATTAATCACACATGGAGGGGTTATTCTTAATTATGAATGCCTGGACTTAGCTTGGCTTGTTTCTTTCAAGCTTTCCTTAACTTAACCTATCCTGTCTACCTTTTACCCCTGGTCTTTTCCCGTTCTCTTACTTCTGTAAATCTTACTCTTACTCCATGGCTTGCTGTGTAGCTGGGTGGCTGGCCCTTGGAGTCTTCTTCTGGCTACTCTTTTTTTTCCCCCAGAATTCTCCTTCTAAATATTCTCTCTGCTTGCCAGCCCTGCCCATTCCTTCTCCTGCCTCACTATTGGCCATTCAGTTCTTTATTAGACCATCAGGTGTTTTACACAGGCACAGTAACACAGCTTCACAGAGTTAAACAAATGCAACACAAACAAAAGTAACACAGCTTAAAGTATTATTCTACACCATCACCTCTCTTCTTCCCAGAGTTCTCCCTCTCCCTGGAAATCCCCCTTATTCTCTTCTGGATAGCTATTTACCATGTAGCTCTTTATTAAACCAATCGCAGCAACACATCTTCACACAGTGAAAACAAATATTCGGTAACAGTGGTATTTCCTTTGAGGCCCAGAGTCAGTACAGACAATACCTACAAGAACTAGATTCTCCACTTTCTGGACTACCCGCTACAGGCTTGTGTCTAGACCCCAGACGGGGAGACCTTCTGACCCTGTGAGGTATCACAGCCCACTCCAGGCACTCCCTATGCCTCATTCCCAGCCTTGTGCCCATCATTTGCTCCTCACGGCTGCCCAATCCTTCCTTGCAACCACGCCTCTGTTCCCAGGCTGCCAGGCCATCTCCAGCTCTTCCCTTCAGTGTCTCCCATGTGCTGTTTTACCCCGTTATGTTCCCACATAGCCACTGGACTTTACTTTTAGATGAACTCCAACGCACCACAGCTACTTTTAAGACCTTCACCCTCATACATGAGTACAGGTGAACTTGACTTCCCCTCTGTGGAACTGCCCTGTGGGGTGTTAATGCTAGAACCCTGAATGTGGGGATCAGCCGATCTGAATTGCAGGCACGGGCTTTCCCGACTAAGTCATTTCTGTATTTCGTTCATGTTTCCCCATGCAGCCAGTGGAGGATAATCAGTTTGATGCTCCTGAAATAACTTGCATATGTGCAAGTGCTTTATAGGTCTCATTACATGTCCTCTCTCCGGTCCTCTCTGAAGACAGCCTGCCCATTTTCCCAAGGGTTGTGACTGTGGTTCATGGTGACACCACTTCCAGAGCCCATCCTTACGACGGTGTGGTTTACGCGGCTCTGGAGTGAGGTTCCTCGGGTGACTGTAGTGAGCAGGCAGCATTGAGAAGCTCTCCCATCATGATGAGGAGAGGTGCTTGAGGAACATCCATTCCTCCCCCACCCTCGAGGCTTGGTCTTGGTCTCTTCCGTAGATGTCTCCACAGTCACAATGTTTCAGAGGCCCAAGCATTTCGATGGACCTGCTGTCTGCCTCTCTGGCCAGACCTTCAGCTGGGTCATGGCCTTCCTGCTTGTTAGCACAGCTGGTTTTTCTTGAACAGCTTGGCCAGGGAACCCAGCCAATTGTATTTTTACAGATGTTTCATTCTTTTTTAATGAAAACCAGCTCCCTCTCTGTGCTGGTACACAGAGTCCACTGGACATATCCCCTTAAGGTGCTGGCCAAATAACCACCTTGTTACCCATGCTGCCTTTACTCATATGTCTACCGGCTCCTTCTCTTGACCACCCATGTCAGCAAGTGATGTCACCCTTTTCCAGTCACCGAGACTGAAAATAAGGTTATGCAGCCAATGTGCGGAAAGACGGTTCTGGGTTCAAATCCACCCTCGGCTGGAGGGCAGCGATGACTGCCTCCTGTAGCTTGTTTGAATCTAATGAGTCAGAATAGAAAGGTGGCTCAAGGCCGGTGCTGCAAGGATTTGAGGCAGTCCTCAGTGTGCCTTTTCTCACAGCTCCTGAATTCATTAGATGCCAGAGCCATCCATGAAGCTCCGAGGGGTCTTCTTCACTGTCTCTACTCAGTATTTATTCTCACTCCTCAGATTTCTAATGTCTGCATGTCCCAGATCTCTTTTTATTAACTTTTATGAACATGTGTGCACCTGTTCATGTGTGTGTGTGCGTGCACATGTGTGTACAGGTGGTGTGTGTGAGTGTGTGTGTGTGTGTGTGTGTGAGAGAGAGAGAGAGAGAGAGAGAGAGAGAGAGAGAGAGAGAGAGAGAGAGATCTAGAGAAAATGTCATGTTGTTTCTTAGGCCTGGCACTCACCAGGTAAGTGAAACTGGCTAGACAATGAACTCCTGGGATCCACCTGCCTCTACCTCCCCAATGTTGGTATCACAAGCACAGACCACCATGCCTGGGTTTTTATTTTATTTTTATATAAATCCTGGGCATTGAACTCAGGTTCTCATGACTGCCAGGAAAGCACTTTGCCCACTGGGCTGCCTTCCCAGCTCCGTTGTCTCCAGGATTCTTCGCTCCTCTTGCATCCTCTCGCCAAATCCATCTTACTAAAATGACTCTGATGGCTTAGCTTCTCTATTTTTTTAAAGCTGACTGCTTTTCTTTTATGTACTTGTTTTGTGGGGTGCATTTTGTTTTGTTTTGTTTTTTTAAAAAAGCGCCAAACTGCCTAGCCGCCACCACTGCCACCAACGCCACCAACGCCCTGCCATGTTGCTGTCTTGTGGGGAGGACCCTGAACATTACTTGGTGGATCCACATCCTGTCAGAACCCCGAGTGACGTCCTGAGCTGACACACAGCTTTGTACCCAAAACATGTCCCTGTCTGTGTCTTGTCTGCTGTTTCACCACCCCAGGGTGTGGCTAGCTCAAAAACAGAGCCTTTGGCTTCCACCACACAAGACTGAGACATGCCAGCAACTCCTCTTTGGAGATGACTTTTTCATCCATTATTTGTACTTCTTTCCCATAAATCATAACGTAGCCTTTCCTCGGTAGTTTTGGTCCCTATTCCTTTTTTTGTTTGTTTGTTTGTTTGTTTTTAAAAAAAACAAAACAAAACAAAAAACTACCCAGAAACGAACAGCAAAGCTCTGAGGCAGGAAGGATGGAGACAGTGGAGAATGTTGGCTTATTCTCAACAAGGATGCAGATCCTGGACCAAATCCTGGTGCATGCCACTCTCAGAAAAGCTAATCTGAAGGCTTCAGCCTTCCTCATTCTCCCTCCTGGCCTGCACTCCCAACGGCCCTCTGTGACTTGGTGAGGTGGGAGTCATGACTCACATTAGGAAACCTGGAATGAGTGTTATGGTTGGGGCATCCAGGGCGTGTATGAAAAAGGCCCGTGTGAGCTAGCGGTGGTCACTTAGTTATTGGGCTGTTTGCACACCACCCCTGAAACGGAGCCAGCTGTAAGACAAGCAGAAGCAGGGTGCATATCACGTGACCTGTCCTAGTTTACTTTCTATCAGAAAGCACCATGACCAAAAGCAACTTGAGGAGGAAAATGTTTATTTGGGTTTCGTTGGCTATGTCCCAATCAATCATAGTCCACCATGAAGGGAAATCAAGACGGGAACTCAGGGCAGGAACCTGGAGGCTGGAGCTGAAGCAGAACCACAGAGGAGCGCTTCTGCTCGCTTCTTAGCTTCTTCAGCCTGCTTCCCTGCACGATGGGCTGGGCCCTCCCACGTCAATCGTTCATCAAGAAAACGCCCTCTAGACTGGCCTACAGGTCAGTCTGCTGGAGGCATTTCTCAGTTGAGGCTCTTCTTCCCGAAGACATGCCCTTCACTAATAATATAAAGCATAAAGCAGTGGGAGGGGCACCGGCACACTGGCGTTTAATTAAATTCCCTGAGGTTGCGAGAGTTCTTGGCTCTGGCTTCCTACACCTTTCCTCTCACGACCCCTTTTCACCCGAGAAATTTATATTATAATTTGTTATAGATATCTAAAATAGGTATACAATCAGACACTTGCTGATAATGAATTACAATGAAGTTTATTTTAAAATAATTATGCCGGGCGGTGGTGGCTCATGCCTTTAATCCCAGCACTCGGGAGGCAGAGCCAGGCAGATCTCTGTGAGTTCGAGGCCAGCCTGGGCTACCAAGTGAGCTCCAGGAAAGGCGCAAAGCTACGCAAAGAAACCCTGTCTCAAAAAACCAAAAAAAAAAAAAAAAAAAAAAAAAAAAAAAAAAAAAAAAAAAAAAAAAAAAAAAAAGATAAAATAATTATTTGGTGGACATATAATTTACTATTTATAGAAGCTGAACTTAAATTGGCATACTAATGAGGTGGACAATGCTTATTTATTTTTACATAAAGAATTAAATCTTTTAAAAACAATTTTTGAGACAGGGTTTCTCCGTGTAGCCCGGGCTTTCTTGCAATTTGCTCTGCAGACGAGGCTGGCCTCCAACTCAGAGATCAACCTGCTTCTGCCCCCCGAGTGCTGGGATTAAAGGTGTGCGCTACCAGGCCCAGCTAAGAGTGATATCTTGACTGAATATTTGATACTGCATCACCAGAGAGCATCTTCAGTGTATTGCAGAGTTCATCGATATTTTGATTTTATTATTGTCAATGCCGAGAACACTTCTTATCCTAAAAGCATAATACAAAATATCAGAAGTATGTTTAGGGCCATTTCAGCACATGTTGAAAATCCTGTCCTAATCCCAAATCAATTCATTTCATGATTTTTAGATGAAAATCAAATGAGATCAAGACAACAATTTTTTTTTTTAAATCAAACATTCTAACACAGTACAATCCAAAGATACAAGAGTGTGATAGGCGATGAGGAACGATGGTAGAAAATAGACTTGAAGTCTTTGTTTTCTACAGTTAACCTGCTTTGTTCCCATAAGAGCAGGAAACGGCAGACTGCAAAAGCATTGCAGCTCACAGCGTACACTGGTCTCGGATAGGACCTGGGGTGTTGGTCGGTGACGGCGGCTGGCAAAGGGTGCGTGGATGTTCAGAGCAGACGCGCTGCAGCGAAGTCGAGAAGTGAAAGGCTGTTGCTTTATTCCACATTTGATCGGGAATTAATGTTTGGTTGTTGAGCATTCAGACATCTTTTACCCCTTGCAGACTGTTGAGAACTGCGGCCAGTTGGGCAGCCCTGTGTCCACAACTGTATGCAGACATTGAATTAGAGTCCACAGCGGCAACAGTTCTAGACCAGGACTTCCTAAGCAGCGGGGCTCTGCGTATCGCCTAACATTGAAAGACTGTGTGTTAGTGCTTTGGTGGAAGATGAGTCCTGTGATCCTTGTCCTCATCTGTCACTGCAGAATATCGTAGACACTACAGTCATTATCCACCCACCTTCAGAGATGTATACAAGGAAGCTCTGTAGTGGCCGCCCCCCGGTAGCCACAGAGGGAAAGCCTCTCCGGCTTGCTCTCATCGCCCTCTAGTGTCCGCACTGGAGTATAGCCATGTCTGAAAGGACCACAGCTCAGCCTGAAGCCGTCAAGATGGCACTCTCTTGGCTGGGGAATAAAAAAGATCCTCCTTTAAATCCTGGCCACGCCACTCGTCAAACCGTGAGGTCGGTCCCTCTTTTTTAAACTCAGTTCCCTCAGCTGCAAAGTGGCATCCTACACCACCCGTGTTCTTGTAAGAATTAAAGGGTTATTACACCGTCCTAACACTTAAAAAAAAATGCTCTCCCAAAATAGATCAGCACTAAGACTCTCAGCCATAAGCTCATTCTAAATCATAATGATGGAGAGGCGTATCTGGAGCACCTGTCGCCTCGTGCAACTGTCCGTTCTTCATGCTCTATTTCCTTGCGGGAATGTGAGATGCGAGGGGAGGATGCTGGATCTCATAGGCCGTCTGGCCTGTGACAGGAGCTCAGGAAATACTTGTTGAAAAGGCACTGGATAAGAACGCTTTTTTCCCTCTAACCCTAACAGTAGCCTGTGGGTCGGGAAGATGGCTCTGCTGGTATAATGCTGGCCTGTGTGTAATCCAGTGTGGGAGTCAGAGGCGGACAGGTGTTACTGGGAGCAAGCTGGCTAGCTGGCTACCCACACTGGTAAGGTCTAGGTTCAAGAGGGAGATGCTGCCTCGATATATAAGGTAGAAATCCATCGAAGAAAACACTGGGAATGCACATACGCGGTAGTTTAGCATTATTTAGCAACTTGCACCTGCCCTGTATTTTTCTGGCTCTCAAACACACCTTTAAATGTCCATGGGTCTCACAATAAAGTCTGGCATGGGGACTCCTGAGCTCTAGGCCCCTCAGCAATCTGAAAATGAGAAGAAGCCCCTGGAATAGGTGGGGGAGGAGCTTGGTTAATAGTAGTAGAAGCCATGGGCCAAGCAGGTTCTTCAGAAATCAGGATCCAAGGCCCCCCACTTATGCCTCCTTTTTTTCTGGAGGAAACAGGGGTGGGGGGGCTCCCAGCCTGAAACACCCAGAGTATACATTGCTCAGACAGCTCAGTTGACAAGAGCACACATGAGTTCAGTGTTCTTACATCTGTAATATGCCTCATGGGGTTAACTAGAGAAAAGAACAGATAGAGTCAATATGAATGTCAATATTTTCTTTGTCTGATAATGATTATTCTTCTAAATTTTTGTTCCATTTTAATTGTAATGTGTGTGTGTGTGTGTGTGTGTGTGTGTGTGTGTGTGTCTGTGCTGTGTGTGCATTAATGAGAATAGATGTGGTGGTTCAAGGACAACTTGGGAGTGTTGGTTCTCTCTTTCCAACATATTAGTCCTGGGGATTAACTCGGGTTCTGAGGCTTGACAACAGATGCCTTTACTCACTGAGCCATCTTGCTGGTCCCCTTAAATGATTCTTCTAATATCACATGCCCACAAATTCACAATCATGAAAAGAATGTAAATGGGACAGAGAAGTCAAATTTCATGTACACACACATACACACATACACACACACACACACACACACACACACAACTATATTAGACTTAGAGGGAGCTAAGTTTTAGGATAGGAACTTATTTTATTCTGAGTCATAAAACAGGGAAGCCAACGCTGACATTGAGAACTGGCGAGCAGTGGTAGCTTCAGGCTGGTGGATGGCACCATCTGCCCAACAATTTAGAGTGTGGAGTCTATAAAACCACAAAGTTCTTCCAAATTAACAGCTTCGTGTTGAGCCTAAGAGCAGGTGGCATTGAAGTGCTGGGGTCTGCCACCTTTGCAGGTGGACAAGTCACCTGACTGGGGTCACAAAGCAGCCGAGAAGAACCCGAGGCAGGGATTTGGTTTCTGCCTGCATCCGAATCTTGCCATCCACCTGAAGGGAAAGAGTTATTGAAAGAGTTGAAATTTCTTTGAGATAAAAGGGGTACTTCCCTGAGATTTTATTTTAAAAATAATGTCAGAAGTAAAATATCCATCAACTTTAATGTGTCCTGTTTGAGAGATCAGGCCAAATGGAGGTGTGGACCCCTCATTGAATGCCTGAGTCATCCTGGAGCAGATTTGAAAGCCTGGAAGCGAGGCTCAAACAAACGTGATACATCCTGATTTGGTGATGCTTATATTCTGAGAGGAATAAATAAACTGAGCAAGGTCATGGTACAGAGGACCACGGAAGGTGGTGTGGAGAGTTGTTAAAATCTTTATGAAAACATTTTAAGCCCATAGAAAAGTAAAGAACATGGCGAACTCTAATACTGTTCCCCAGACTGACAAAGATGGTTCCCCATGCTTGTGTGGCGTGATCCTTCTCTTTTCTCCTTCTCTCCCTCATCTTCCTCCACTTCTTCCTTATTCATTTTAAAAAACAATTATTCATGTTTGCGCGTCAATAAGTATACATATTCGGGCACATACAACACAGTTGAACTCAGGTCGTCAGCCTTGGTGGCAAGCGCTGAGCTGTCTCTCCGGCCCTTCATCAGTTTTCATGGAGATGCTTTAAACCAGACTCTAAACCCTGAGCCTTTCACTCCTACAATCTTCAGTGTCTATCACTAGTAACTTAAGAACAGATAAAATTTTGAAATTTTCTTTAGGTAAATTTCTTATACTTTTATACTTATAATGACCATGTCTTATAACCCAACAGGAACTATATTTTTAGCTGCATAAAATAATTATAATAGTATATGTCATAAAACAATTCTTGAACATTGTAAAGTGACATTGAAAATAAAATTCCACAAATAGCTTGTCACCTAATAGCCTGAACTAAGTAACTGATTATATTCTGCGATACGTGCTTTCTCTTTCATCTTTGCTGGAACGTTTATGATTTTATTTCAGTGCTGAAAAGCATCATAAAGGGAGCACAGCTGTGTAATTATTCCTCCGGTGTCCCAGGTGTGTTTGCTCTTGTTTCTTATCTTGTGATTTATTTATTGAGGAAGCTGGTGGTTCCTCACACACTGGGTTTGTTCTCCTGTCCGCAGTTCTCAGAGCTGATCCTTAAAATGGTCATTAGATCCAGCCAGGATCTGTAGTTAGGCTGCACTAACTGCGTTGGATCCAGAAGCAAGGGGACAATGGGTAATGCTGGGCCTGTCTTTCAGTGTTGCAGCAGAATGTCACTACAGGCAGCTCAGAGGTCAAGAGTGTTTGCTGCTCTTCCAGAGGACCTGAGCTCGGGTCTCAGCACCCATGGTGGGTGGCTCTCAACTGCCTGTGTACTCCAGCTCTGAGGGAGTCAGCTCCCTCTTGTGGCTTCTGAAGGCACTGCACCCACTTGTATAACACACACACACACACACACACACACACACACACAATTTAAAATAAAAATGAAATCTTTTAAGAGAAATGTTATTTATCTTGGTGGCTGACTTTTTTTATGGCATCACCAAATCTTGGCCTTGGCTAGAAACTGATCATTCTCAGGTCCAATTTTCTTAAGAATACTTCAAAGCTAACTGTATTCCTCTTGCCTCATGTTGAGATGGACCAGCCATTATCCATGGCTCAGAAGAGGAAGTGGGACAAGACGGAACTCCTAACTGTGTGAATTTTTGTTTGTTTTGTTCATACAGTCAAACATATTCTTACCACGTGACCCATATGTCAAATTTGTAAGTGTTGATTAGAGAGAAATAACAGTTCACACTCACACGAAGGCCTAAACACACATATTCATAATAGCATCAGTCATAACTGACCCCCAATTGAAAAGTCCTTCGAACGTTTTGTAGCTGGTACAGGGTGAACACACCATGGAACGCCCATACAATGGAATATCATGAAGCAGGAAAAAGGAATGAACTGTTGCTAGACATACCAGTGCAGTTGAATCTCGGTTGACTGATGCTTAAGGAAAGCAGCAAAGAGGACCTGGGGCTTTGGAGGTGGCTCGGTGGGCAAACTCCTCACTGTAAAAGCATGAGGACCCAATTTTGAATCCCCAGAACCGTAAAGGCTGCATACAGAAACATGTCTATGACTTTACTGTCACCAAAGGAAGATTGGGGTTGGAGACAGGAGACTCCTCTGAAGCTCAAAGTGTCAGGAGACTGTGTAGAAAAGTAACCCTTAAAACAGGGTGTGACGTGGAGCCGGACACCGGAGGCTCTCCCCTGACCTCCACATGCATGCTGCTCTATGTGGGAGCCCCGCCCCCTTGTTCATGTGTACATATCATACACACAGAGAGATTCTTTTCATCAGCTGAGTGATCCCATTTATATAGCTATCTGGAAAGAATAAAATTATAGAACCAGAGACTAGATCAGCAGAGCCAGAGGAGGGGCGAGAATGGGTCGTAACGGGAGCAGAGGGAGGCAGAATGGTTTTGTGGGCTGGTGGTGTTGAGCAGCTGGGAGTGTAGTGATGCTACAGACTGATACAGCAGCAGCAACAACAAAGCTTAAAACCTGAAAAATAATAATAATGGCCAAGCAGAATTTCCGACGTGTGTGCATCTGGCCCGTCTGTGCATGTCTGAAAACAGCATGGTGAATCAGCCAAGTCTAGGTGGCATGTGAAAAGCTGGGGGAAGGTAGTCACCCAGTAAGGGCTGAGAGGTAGCCTACAAACACTGTAAAGAACCCGCTTCTCCAAGATCATTCTGGTTACTATGTGGGGAAGAGAAAAATATTTCTTCATTAAAAAAAAAATGTGATTAAGCAGAAAAGCAAGCACAACCATGCCTCCAATGAGAAGCCCAGTTAATGGGAAAATTGAAGTGGGACCACGGCCTGGAAGGGAGAGGAGAGCAACCGCGCTTTGCCAGTATGGCTTTGCCCGGTGGTTAGAATGTCCTTGTTTGGCTAATTTCAGAGTTGCAGGGACAGGAGTTCCCAGAAACATGTGTGCCTGACCTTCTGTCTTGGGATAAACAAACATGGTGTCTCCAGGCTTTTCAGAGGGTCTTGGGTACAGAGTGACATGATCCAGACCACAGGAACTCCAGTGCCAGCCTGCTGCCAGTTCCCTGTGGGAGCCCTGTTGCTATAAACACGGGCACAGGAGGCCAGGGCAAGTTTGAACACTTCCAGGGGCAGTTCCAAGGTCTTCCCGAAGCCCAGGAACAAATGGGGCTTAAAGGGAAGAACAGAGCCTCCCTGGCAGGGTAGCAGCACTGACCTCAGAAAACACTGAAGGTCGAGTGTGCTCAAGGCTGTTGGGACTCCCGTGAGTGTCAGCTTCAAGTGGGGGCTGGGGGCAAGGGTGGGGGTGGGGTTAATGGCTGCTACTGTGGGAAAAGACTGGACAGTCAGCAAGATGTTTTGATGGACCTACTGTTGCTGGAGGGCTTCTCTCCAGGTTCCACCAAACCCTGCAGTCCCACAATCCACATATAAAATAATCACTCAGACATTTATATTACTTATAAACTGTATGGCCGTGGCAGGCTTCTTGCTAACTGTTCTTATATCTTAAATTAACCCATTTCTATAAATCTATACCTTGCCACATGGCTGGTGGCTTACCGGCGTCTTTACATGCTGCTTGTCCTGGCGGTGGCTGCAGTGTCTCTCCCCCCTTCTTCCTGTTTCCCCAATTCTCCTCTCTCCTTGTCCCACCTACACTTCCTGTCTGGTCACTGGCCATCAGTGTTTTATTTATATAGAACGATATCCACAGCAACCTACAGGTTAGCAGGGGGAAAAGAAAGAAAAAAAGCCAAGGGCTAGAGCCGTGGCTTGAGGCTGGAGAGATGGCTTCATGGTTAAGAGCACCGGATGCTCTTGCAGAGGATCATGGGTTGGATTCCCAGCACCCACAGAGAAGCTCACAGCCATTTGTAACTCCAATCCCAGAGAATCTGGCTTTACTCTTCTGTCCTCCAAAGGCACTGCACACATGTGGTGCACAGACATACATGAAGGCAAACACCCATACACATGAACATAAGAATTAAAAAAGAAAGAGAACATTTGTACAAGCCGAGCACAGCAATAAGTGAGTATAATCCCAGCACTAGGAAGGCAGAGACGGTGGCTCGCTGGGATGACTGGTCACTCTGCCTGGCCTACTTGGAGAGCTTCAGGCTACTGAGAGACAGTCTCAAAATATATAGACATCACCTGAGGAAGGACAGTGGAGACTGACCTACAGCCTTCACACACATACATGTGTGCTGCACTTGGGTACACATGCATGTGTTCACACACTCAGTGCCACACAAAATCCTCAGTTAGAGGTGGGTAAAATGGTCGCATGGCCATTCCCCTTGATGGTAAGGAGATCTTCCAGCTTGGGAGCACAGAAGTCTATATCGCCCCCTTTGAAGGCCCAAGGTTAGGTTGCTGGTTTCCACTCCAAGGGCCCTTTAATTTGATTTCTGGGAAGTTTCCATACCTCTTTCCTGCTCCGCTTCTCTTTCAAGGTACCCTGGTCACCTGGGCCGTGGGCAACACCTTGTCAGTGAAAGGTCTTGGGCTTGGTCCCCTGGAATCATTAGCATGAGGAGCCAAGCCAGGGGCTCTGTTTCCCGATTTCCTTTCAAGGGAAATCATCTGATACGGCCTGGCCACGCAGCCCTGCAGTCTGGAGAGGCACAAACAAAGCGGGGAATTCTAATCCGGAGATTCAACCCCCTCTCTACACTAACACTTGCAATGGCTCTCTACAAAAATAGAGACGGAGGGAGAGACGGGGAGATAATAAAACTTATCTTTAACTGGCTCCAGAAAACCCCACAAAAGGCTGAGGATTTCCTCAGCGTTTCCCACAAGCTGCCTTCCATGCGGTCACCACACCAAAGTTCAAGTTTTCCCAGGGTCAGGGAGACACCTGGGAAAACTGAAAATACAAACAAGACCTGAGTGGGGAGGCAGGAGAGGCAGGTTCCAGCCACTGTGACTGCGGGCTCTGTGAGCATCCCTGGCCCCTCTCTGGGTCCTAGTTTCCTCGGGTTAAATTAAAAACCAGGACATTACATCCTATGGTTTTACTCTCCGGTGTGTAGGCACCTTTTATTCTTAGCTTTCAGCCTCCTGGGCTAGAGTGTGGCTCAGTGGTACAGCACTTATCTGACAGAACAAGGCCTTGGGGTCCAACTCTAACCTTAAAAAAATTATTTCCTCACCTTCCTCATCTTTTATTCATTTTAAGATCTCATGTTTAATTATGTGTATGTGTGGGTATGAGCACCTGAGTGTAGTACCTACAGAGGCCAGAAGAGGGCATCAGATCCTACAGTGCTGGAGTTACAGGTGATTGTGAACTGACAATATGGATGTTAGGAACTGAATTTGAATCTTCTGGGAGAGCAACAAGCACTCTTAACTGCTGAGCCATCTCTACAGACTTCCCATCTTTATTAGATATGACCTCAGGTGCACAGAAGGCTCTGCTTGAATGTGGCACTGCTACCCAAACCAAACCAAGCAGAAATCATGTCTCCAGACTGCCTTTCTCAGTACCTTCCCTTTCCCTCTCACTGTGGTAGGGCAGTTTATGCTAAGACCTAAATACCAGCTTTTCCTTCCTCTTGCAGGGCCATGTCCCTCCACACCTGGGAGAAGGGCTGGCTCCCACCTGAGTTCCCTCTAGGTGGTCTCTTTCTATGTTTTCTTCTTTCTGGAAGTGCTGGGTTCTGTGTGGACCACAATTCAGACCATTACTAGGTGGGCCAACCCTAGCAGCCCGGGCCTTCGTGTACAAGGTCAATGTGCAGGGAAGGCGGGCATGGGACCCTTCTCTTTTCACACCATCACTCGAGAGTGAATGTGTGGCTTCCCTGGCAGCCAGAGGATATTCCAACACATAGGAGAGCGTTTTCACGAGCAGCCAGGGCCACGCTTATGGTGCTTACAAGAAAAGCTGCAGGCGTCTTGAAAAACAAAACAAAAAAAAAAAAAAAAAAAAAAAAAAAAAAGCAGCAGGCAATGGGACACGTGACAGGGTACAGGGTACACATGTAGCTAGAGTTTTCCTGCCTTGCCCACAATCAGGACAAATCTTTGTCACCTGCCAGTCCCACAGCCGCTCTGACCCAACCAAGTAAACACAGAGACTTATATTGCTTACAAACTGTATGGCCTTGGCTTCTTGCTAACTGTTCTTATATCTTAAATTAATCCATTTCCATAAATCTATACCTTGCCATGTGGCTCATGGCTTACAGGCATCTTCACATGCTGCTTGTCCTGGTGGCAGCTGGCAGTGACTCCCTCTACCTTCCTGTTCTTTCTTTTCTCCTCTCTGTTAATCCCGCCTATACTTCCTGCCTAGCCACTGGCCAATCAGTGTTTTATTTATTGACCAATCAGAGCAACACATTTGCCATACAGAACATCACACAGCACACACGTGGTCTGCCCCCTGACCTCTCTGCCTTCCTCCCCGAGACACAGTCTTCTTAACAAATGTTCTCTGTGGGATGCTGTGATTGGACTGCATCACCCACGAACCATTCGTTGGGGGAGACGGCTCAGTCCTTAAAGTACCTGTCTTGGCCAGTATGAGGACCTGGGTTGGATCCTCAGAGTCCATGTTGTGGTGGGGGACAGGGGGGACTGAGGAGAAGGCTCAGTGGGTAAGATCAATTACTAGAGCCGAGTTCAAATCCCAGTACCCATGTAAAAATCCTGGACATGGCCACATGTGCCTGTCACTTCTGCTGTTAGGAGGCACAGACAGGTCTAAACCAGGAGCTTGATGGCCAACTAGCCTAGCCCAAAATAGTGGTTTCCCTCCTCTGGCCTCTGTGGGTACATACATACACCCTCCCATCACACACACTCTCTCCCTCTCCACAACCCCCCCTCTCTCACACACACACAGAGCCATGGCACAGTGTCACATACATGTAATCCTAGCAGGGGGAGGTAGAGACAGACAATCTCCTGGGCTTGCTGGACAGGTAGTCTAGCCTAATTAGCAATGCCCAGGCCAGTGAGAGACTCTGTCTCCAAAAAATTAAATAAATAAGGTATATGACTACTGAGAAATGACACCTAGGATTGTCCTCAGGCCTCTATACGCCTACACACACATGCTAAATGTGCACACACCTGCATACATGAACACACACACACCTGCATACATGAACACACACACACCTGCATACATGAACACACACCTGCATACATGAACACACACCTGCATACATGAACACACACACACACCTACATACATGAACACACACACACAAACACACACACACCTGCATACATGAACACACACACCTGCATACATGAACACACACACACCTGCATACATGAACACATACACACACACACCTGCATACATGAACACACACACACCTGCATACATGAACACACACACACACAAACACAACAAGAGGTCAATGTCAGGTGTCCCCTTCAACTGCATTTCTGACACAGGGTGTCTCGGGGAAACTGGGGCTCCCTGGTTCAGTCCAGAGAGCACCCACAATCTGCTGTCACTAACCCCTGCCTCCCAGGGCTGGCGTGACAGGCATGCATCGTCAAGGCTGGCCTTTTATGTGGGTGCTGGGACTCGAACATGCGCCCTTACCCACTGAGCCATCTCCCTCAGCCAGATCATCCTTCAACAACAGCTTCTGGTGTCCCTGGGAAACTCTCTGGAAACCTGAAAATTACTGAAATTCTCAGATGATGGGGCCAGCTGTTTCTCACTTTCTGAACACACCATGGGTGAGTGTTCGGAGATTCTGAGTTTGTTTGCATGTGTTCGGGGGAAAGAGGGAATCCTTCCAGTTATACGGCAGCAAACAGAGGGATGTCTGACTCAACTTGACACACCTGGGAAGAGGGGACCTCAGCTGAGGAATTGTCTCCATCAGACTGGCCTGTGGGAACTGTTGGTTGATTCAGGAGCACCCAGCCCACTGAGGGTGGTACCATTCCCTGGGCAGGTGGTCCTGGGATGTATAAGAAAGCAAGCTGCGTACAAGCCAGCGAGAGCAAGTCAGTAAGGGCATTCATTCCTCCATAGTCTCTGTTTCAGTTCCTCACTCCATGTTCTTGCTTAGTTCCTTCCCTGGCTTTCCTCAGTGATGGACTGTGATGAGAAAATGTAAGTCAAATAAACCCTCTCCTCCCCCAAGCTGCTTTTGGTCGTGGTGGTTATGGGTTCCCATAACACAGCGACCATGAGGCATCTGGAGTGCAATCACCACTGTTCCAGGGTGAATGTCTAAATATGTAGTCGGGCCCTTAGTTTTAATGGAAGTGACTACAGTTACTACTGTCAGGGCCAGCTAGAGAGTGGACACTCCATAAATACAGGATGTTGAAGCATAAACATGCAGTTACCCACTGAGACCACCAGATGGCAACACACCAAAGGTCTCGATAGAGCAAGGTTCAGGCCTGGACTTTTCAAAAAGACAAAGAGAGGAGGGCGGTAGTTGAAGCTAGAGATGGGAGAGGAGGCACAGATGAGTTTTGTCTTGATTTTCTCTTGGCCCTTTATCTTATTAGGTAGCTGGATCATAAAAATTCTTTCCAAGTGGCTGAAAAAAATTGAGAACAACCAAGCCTCTGGACTGACATCTGTGTGTTCACTGACCCTTGGAAAGTGGAGTTGGTCTAAGAACTAAAATATTTTGTCCATAAAGATAGTAAATAGTTCCATTTGGTTGCCATGCAAACAAACCCCTGCCCAGAAGATTTACATTTCCATCTGCTTCTCGCACACCTCCCTACCAAGTGGGCAGTTCTGAGAGACTGACTTATAGAAACCTAGGTATCAGGGCTTTATCAACTAATAAGCCCTTATTTTGCTCTGGGCTTCAGAAGGCTCTCTCTTTGGTGGTGCTTGGCTGCATGCCCTGGGCAGAACATCACGATTGCAGGAGTGTGTGGAGGAGGCTGTTGGCCTCATGGGAGATAGGAAGCAGGGAGAGGGAAATAAAGCATGAAGACCTGAGTTTGCATCCATAACGCTCAGATAAAAAGCTGGACATGGCTACACCTAACCATACCCCCAGCATTGAGAGAGATGGAGCCTAATCGGAATTGTGAGTCTCCGGCTCAGTAAGGGACTGTCTGTGGCAATAATGCAGGAAGTAATAGATAAGACACTCGGTGCCTTCCTCTGGGATCTGCACAAGAGCAACACACACACACACACACACACACACAACACACACACAACACACACACACACACACACACACACACAGTGATGCTACAAAGAGAGCAAGCTACCTCACCCCAAGTGAAAAACGCCAGGCCTGGTAGCTCATCACTGGAGAAGGATGAACGAACAGACCCTGGGAGCTCACTGGCTTGGTGAGCATCGAGCCAGTGAGAGACCCTGTCTCCAAAGAAAAACAAGGTGGATGGCCCCTGAGGGACAACACCGAGGTTGTCCTTTGGCACGCTCTCACAGAGGAAGTCCTTATTCACCTCAGGACTCCCAGCCTTCTTCCCCTCCAGTCCCCTGTGCCTCTCTGCCCCCTCACTTCAAAGCCACCACAGAAGTTCCCTGTATGAAGGAGCAAATGTGCCTCTCTGAGAGGTCACAGCCCTTCAGGCTCTGAGCTGTGGAAAGGAAAACGGCTGGCAGGAAAATGGTTTGCTATAAATACAAAGCAAAACAAAAACAAAACCATTCTTCCTGGTCTCAGGTCCTACTGATGTCATGGCTGGACATCGTTAGCATGTCCTTAGGCCACCCATGCGGAGAGGCCTTCGTAACCATACTCAGTCCTAGGTCGATAAACGGCCCAGTACCTCCATGGCAGACTCAGAGCTGGGACTCAGCTTTGACCTTCAGTTCCCTGTTTCCTGCTCCACTCTCTTCCATCCCACATTGGGCAACCCCACACCCATCCCATAGACAAATAGCTTTCCAATTTTCCGGCGCCTCTGGCATTGACCGTGCCCTGCCCTGTTCTCATGCCCAAGGCTACGAGAGAAGGCTCACACTCTTGCTTTTCTCTCCACACCCCATGGCCTGCAGAGAATCAACCGCTGGGGCCTTTGTGATGACCTCAGAGGGAACTGCTGCCTGCAGACTTCCTGTTTTCATACTCTTTTCTCCTCTGCTTATTTTTCCTACTTTGCTGGTTTTTGTACATTTCTAGCTCCCCTCCCTTAACCCAGCCTGCAAAACCTCTGCTTTATTTTCTGTGTTTATTTTCAATGCATATTTAGATAAGGAAAGGAATGCTTCTCCCTGTTTTTTCCATTTGAGGAATCCATTGGGTGGTGCCTCACTCTGCTCTCCCTGTCCTCATTCCCCATGATTTATTTCCCACACTGTGGTCCTCAGCCTCTATAGCTTAGAAGAGACAACTTCCAGGACCTGTGTTTGCCAATCCCAGGTAAGCGTTGGAGTCCCTCAGCTGGATGCCATAGGAGACTGAGAGATCTCCCAGCTCCCCACAGTTGATCTCCTGAGCTCTCTGAAATATAAGTCCCTACTTCAAATATCACACGGGCTTTCCATTTCTTCAAGATCAAGTCCAAATTCCTTAGCCTACGTGGAAGATGCTCCAAAGGCGCTGGCCCAGAGTAGCTGCCGTGGGTCTCATGGTTGGTGCCTCTGTTTCTGCCCCCCACTTCCCCCAACTCTTGTTCTCCCCGCAGTTCACATCCTTTCCCTCCAAGGCCCCCACGCACTAAGAGTAAATGGATTTGTATTTACTTTAGCTATTTTTCTGTTTCCCCTCTCTTTTGTGGAGTATCTGTGTTTGCCGGCACTTGCTTGTGTTTATCTCTCCCATCCAAGTACTAACCAGGGCCCATCCTGCTTAGCTTCAGAGAGAATGGGCCCATCCAGGGTGGTATAGCTGAGGATGTGTGCTTATTTTGGAAGCAAGTGACTTTTCTCTTTGATCGTGTGTGTGTGTGTGTGTGTGTGTGTGTGTGTGAGAGAGAGAGAGAGAGAGAGAGAGAGAGAGACAGAGAGAGAGACAGAGACAGAGACAGAGAGACAGAGACAGAGAGACAGAGATTTTGCTCATTGTAGTCTTTGACTGTCCACTATAGCTAATGAGGTAAGGCCCTGCGGGGAGGAATGAAATTGAAAAGGTTGGCCGCTCACATGTTGATCTCCCAAAGCCAAGACCACGGATCAATTAACAAGAAGCTAGAATCTGGGGCAGGTGGAAAAGAAATACCATCTTCAGGGCCTTCCCTTGCTAAACACTCAGATTCCTGGACCTGAACCTCATACCTTATGAACGCAAGTCTTAGGCAGGGGCTCCAGGAATCTGCATGTTCACGAAACACTGAGATTCTGTTGCACTGCTGAGACACCCTGGCCCAGGCCTTCAGGATCTGGAAGCCTCCAGGCATCCAACCCTAAGCATAGACTTTCAGTGGCTGCTCTACAGGCCTTTGTCAGTACATCCACCCTTGGTGTGGCGGACACACACAACTCTGCTCCCTTGCAGAGACACATTCCTCACCTACAGCACCACTACACATTTGTGCCCGTGTCTGTCTCAGCCTTTAGCCACGCCTTCCCACGAGCTGAATCTAGCGCTTCCTCCACAGGCCCTTCTGCTCTTGGGCTTTCTCCCAGATCCTGTCCTTGACTTTGTCCTTGACATTCTGTCCCCAGTC